>NC_053022.1:433770289-433831569 GCF_003073215.2 Triticum urartu | reverse complement strand
ATCTCCTTGCCCTTACAAACTCCTTGGTTCAACTCCACAATCTTGTCGGAGGCTCCCAAGTGACACCTAGCCAATCTAGGAGACACCACTCTCCAAGAAGTAACAAATGGTGTGTAGGTAATGAACTCCTTGCTCTTGTGCTTCAAATGATAGTCTCCCCAACACTCAACTCTCTCTCATAGGATTTGGATTTAGTGGAAAGAAGATTTGAGTGGAAAGCAACTTGGGAAGGCTAGAGATCAAGATTCATATGGTAGGAATGGAATGTCTTGGTCTCAACACATGAGTAGGTGGCTCTCTCTCAGAACATATGAGTTGGAATGGTGTGTGTTCTGATGGCTCTCTCCTCGAATGAGAAGGAGGTGGAGGGGTATATATAGCCTCACACAAAATCCAACCGTTACATAGTTTTCCAATCTCGGTGGGACCGAATCAATAAACTCGGTCGGACCGAAAATGTAAACCTAGTGACCGTTAGAGATTTTCGATGGGACTGACATGCAACTCGGTAGGACCGATATGGTTAGGGTTTGGGCATAACATAATCTCGGTGAGACCGATTACACAAACTCGGTGAGACCGAATTTGGCAATCAGCTAACCAGAGAGTTGGTCAGGCAAACTCGGTGGGACCGATTTGCTCTTTAGGTGAGACCGAGTGGAACTCGGTGAGACCGAAAAGTTACAAAGGGGAAACACTGAGTTTACATTGCAATCTCGGTGGGACCGATTCGCTCTTTCGGTGAGACTGAAAAGTTACGAAAGGGAAACAGAGAGTTTGCAACCCCATCTCGGTGAGACCGAGATCCCTATCGGTATGACTGAATTGCTAGGGTTTGGCAGTGGCTAATGACAAGTGAAACTCGGTGGCGCCGGATAGGAAGAATCGGTAGGACCGAGTTTGGCTTAGGGTTTAGGTCATATGTGGATATGGGAAAGTAGTTGAGGGTTTTGGAGCATATCACTAAGCACATGAAGCAAGAGGCTCATTAAGCAACACCTCATCCCTCCTTGATAGTATTGGCTTTTCCTAAAGACTCAATGTGATCTTGGATCACTAAAATATAAAATGAAGAGTCTTGAGCTTTTGAGCTTGAGCCAATCCTTTGTCCTTAGCATTTTGAGGGTTCCACTTTCACATCCATGCCATGCTAATCATTGAGCTTTCCTGAAATAATCATCTTGGAATAGCATTAGCTCAATGAGCTATATGTTGTTATGAATTACCAAAACCACCTAGGGATAGTTGCACTTTCAATCTCCCCCTTTTTGGTAATTGATGACAACGTATAGATCAAAGCTTCGACAAATGATAATAAGCATGAAATATATCGTCGCTTTGAGAAGTATGTGATAAGTAAGAGCTCCCCCTAAATTTGTGCATATTTAAAATTTGCTTTGGACTGCAAATGCACAAAGAGTTAGAGTCATGGGTTACTCTTCCATGTCACATACATCTTGGTGGAGCGCTTAAAATGATAAGAATGAAATACATGCACTCATCACCAAGAAAAGTGAAAGATCACATAAGATGGATAAGATAATAGCATTCATCAAGCATTAAGTGTAGATTATGATCAAACACATGATCATCAATGTCTCACAAATAATGACATAGTATCCAAGCACTCAAAAGCAAACAAGTTTGAAAAACCACCAAATAAAGCAAGAGAGAAAAGCAACACTCTCTCTCTCGAAGCCTATGATCTATACATCTTCTCCCCCTTTGGCAACAAGTTACCAAAAAGTTCCTAGAAAATGCATAGTGCTAGATCGACGCTCAGGCTTGATCTTCTGGTGGTGGTGGAGTCCGGATCACTCCAAGGACGAAGGCTTCGGTAGATGCTGAAGTAGACGCTGGAGTTGGAGCTGGTGGAACTGAGGCTGTGGCTGGTGCTGAGGTGGTGGCTCTTGTGTCAGCAACTGGCACGGCAGATGACCTCGGGCCTCGTGGCCCTCTGGCAAAGGCATGAGTGGTAGTCCTACCTCTCCTCTCCTGCATGTCCTCCTGGAGCTGCTCCACTGCAGACTGAACTTCCGTTACCTTGACATCCAAGTCATAGAACTTCTGTTCCATGATTCTCTCTAGGCTCTGCTGATTCTGAGTGAGGGTGGCCAGACTTTGCTCAATCCTCAGCGTGGATGCAATCAAGTAACCAAGCTGCTCTTGTTTAGTCTTCAAGAAATACTCAGATGCCTCCTCTTGAGTAGGCATCTTGGCAGGTTTCTCCTTCCTCGCCTTCTCCTTCTTTGCGTATGCTTGGGCAGATGATGGCTTGTTATCAGTCATGACAACTTGATTGTCCTCGAAATCTGGACGGATGGGCAGGTGTTCCTTGTCCAATAGATATATGCCCGTGCCCATCTTGGAGTTGATGAGCTCCTGAATTTGAGGGGCATATCCGCAACTCCTCTTCTGATCTGCTGCAGTCCTCTTGATTGTTTCCACTATGAGGCTCATCACCTTGAACTTCTGAGGCACATCAAACACATGTAGCAAGTTGATAGCATGGCCTCTGATCATCTTGTGATCACCTGACTTGGGCAATAAGGTGTGCCTCAAGATCCAATTGATAGTCGGGAGCCCTGACAGAAGGTAATGTACTGAGCCAAACTTGAAGGTATAAGTGCTTCATTTGGGATCTCCTTGTACATATTGGACATTGAGTTGTGGTCCATCTTCTTCTTGGCATATATGTCCATGTCATCATCATGCTCCTCTGGGGCATTAATGATCTGTGCCCACTCAGCCACTGTAGATTGGTACCTTGTACCCTCAGACATCCATGTGATCCTCCCATCTGGATAAAAGTGTGCCGTGGAGTAGAACTACATGATAAGCTCCTCGTTCCACTTTGTGAGCTTCTGCCCAACAAAGTCAGCTACTCCACAAGCTATGAAGCTGTCTTGCACTCCAGGATAGTGCTCCTCATTGTCCTTAATGTATTGCCAGTCAACCCATCGCATATCACAGACAATGGGCTTCTTATCTAGCAGCACCGTCTCATAAAAATCCTGCTGCTCCTTGGTGTGAAACCTGTAGTCAACTGCTGTCCTTCTCCTTGAAGCATATAGGTCTGCTTCTCTCCACTTCCTCAGCCCTGAATCTCTCCCGAGCTTCATATCCTCAGCCACAGGATGAGCATCGTTGTGGTCTGGGATCTTGGGCTTTAGCTTTCTCAGGACATTCTCTTCCTCTTCTTCTGTAGCAGTCTCAGGCACTGGGGCCTTGTTCTTCTCAGCTGCAGGAATGCTTCTTGTATTCCTCTTTGGCTTCGGCTTTGGAGCTGGCTTGGCCTTGGAAGCAGCTCCCCCTGATTTTATGGCATCTCCCATTAGCTTGGGTGCCTTGGGCGCTGGTGCAGCTACCTCTTCTTCTTCTTCCTCTTCCATGATGGAAGCTTTGCCAAGCACTCTAGCCACAGTCTTCTTCACCCTTTCCTTTCTTTTCTTGCCCTCAGCTACAACTGGCTCTATGGGCTTCTCAGTTGATATTCTGGCCTTTGACATTGGCTGCCTGCCTGCTGGCCTTTTGATTTTCAGACCTGTCTTAGTGCCTTGAGCTGGCTCAACTCTCTTGGAAGTGGCCTCTTCCTATGGCACATAGTCCTCATCTTCGGAATCTGAAGTCCTCTTCTTCCTTTGTCTCATGGCAGCCTTTGGCAAATTGCTAGGAGTGCTCCTGCTTCCTTCATCTGAAGAGCTGGAGGGACTAGTGCCCTCACTCATCACCACTTGCTGTTCTGACACATTCTGGCTATCACTTTGATCAGACATGCTGCAAACTCTGACTACTGACCCTGTGAACAGATTATAGATGAGGTAGAAAGGATGAGCATCACAAAATGCAGAGATTTTTGCAAAAGAATGATCCAAAAACTTAGTTTTAGTTTCCCACTGAAATCATCTCGGATCTACCGATTTTCAAACTCGGTGATACCGAAGCAGTTTTGGAACCTAAACTAGTGAACTCGGTAGGACTGAGTCACAGTTCGGTGGCACCGAGACTGCTAGGGTTTCACAGAGTTCCAAAATCGGTCACACCGATAAGTAATTCTCGGTCAGACCGAGTCTCACTTGTGCAATGGCATAAGCCAAACCGGTGGGACCGAGTTTTTCAACTCGGTGGGTCCGAGATGGTTTCGGCGAAAACCTAACCCTAAAATTTTCGAATCAAAGCTAATCTACGGGCGCATTGACTGGATAGGAGTGTTTCAATCGTGGCAAGAATCATGAAGAACACAATGTGCTAGGAATTGGACGGGGAATAGCACTGTGATCAAGTCCATACCCTAGTTCGGCGGAGACTTGCTACGGCGGCAACGGCGGGGCAGAATTCCCGTTGACGGCGACGGAGACCAGCGACTGGAGGCGGCTGGCGGCGAGAAGACGATCTGGAGACCACGAGGGTAGAGCAGGCTATCGCACGGGCGAAGGGGTTCGGAGAAATTTCCAAAATTTTGCCCGTGACTATATATAGCCCGACCCTGTCGGTGTGACCGAGTGGAACAACTCGGTGGCACCGAGATTCATAACTGCAAGCAGTTACTGAAACTCGGTGTGACCGAAATGTTCAAATCGGTTGCACCGAGATCGAAAACTTAGATCAACTTAATGATCTCGATAGGACCGAAAGTGGAGTATCGGTCAGACCGAGAATCATAAAGAGGTTTTGGAAGTTTAAGTCTATGAAGAATCGGGGACTCCGAGCGCTCCTCACACAGAGTGGTTCGAATCTGACTTGATCAAATTTTGTGATGCAGCATGAATAGAGTTTGAGACGAGAACAGCATAGATAGCTAGAGGAGATTCTTAGGCATTCTTGTCCATCCACTTGGCAAAAGAAGATAAAACCAAACAATCAAAACAACAAGTGGATGTCCTTGAATGAGTAAAATATGCAACCAGCATGCTCACACAATAAGATGGCAAATGAAATATGTGACAAGGCATGCACAACCAATTCTAGCATCTATCAAGCAATTTGCGATGACTAGGTCATCTATATATGAGTATATTGACTTAGGAGTCAAGTGAGAACACTTGATCATAGGTCATACTCATCGTTTAAGCTCAAGTGGGGTTACCACTTTTACATAAAGCATTGTTTTGTTCACATCTTTAGAGTTGCTTTAGCTCAAGTCTTAGAGTAAAGCTCCCCCTAGATGTGATATCCCCCCTAAGAGGGATGAACTAACCTTGGGTTTTGTCGATGATGACTTCATGTAGATGTTGAAGATGTGGATGCTCAATGTTGATGTAGATCACTTGGAGCTATCCATTTGAGTGAATTGCACTTTCAATACCTACATGGGTTAGTCCCACAAGGAACAAACAAGGATATCCATAGACATAGAGTGATGCACACAAAAGATGATGTCCATGAAAACTTTTAGGTTACCTTGTCCCTTGTCTTACCAACAAGAGGGTTTGTGACTCCTTGAACTAGTGCAAGATGTGGAAGTTGATTGCACTTGTTCTTGCCAAAATGATAAGAGTGAAGTATGTTGGCGGAGTCACCCTCAAGAACTTTCTAGTTCTTCTTCTTTTGGATCCACATCATCTTGATGGGAATCCTTGGAGTTGTAGTCATACTTGATGAAGTGGAACTTGAAGTAGTCTTGGGAATCCACTTGACTAAGGTCTTTGGAGCTTCTTCAAATGCATCAATTTCCTCTTGAAGCTTGTCCTTGCCTTTTTTCTTGTAGTCTTGTGGTGGAAGATCATCTTGAGCTTGTGTCCCCTTGAACTTCTCTTGTTGAGGGACAAACTTTGTCTTGGGGTATTGATCTTCTTCCCACTCAACTCCATTGGCATTGAACTTTCGTTCGAAACCAACACCTTGATTCTTCCGGTGCATTCCTTGCTTGCGCACAATTTCCTCGAATTGCTTACTCCCGGCAAGGCTTTTGTACACTCCTTTCTCTATAATTCCCTTCAATAAGCTATTTTCTTGCTCAAGTGTAACTTGGCTAAGAGAATCATTAGTGGAATCAAGAGAACTACTAGAAGCAACAATATTGGATTTAGCATGATCATTGTTACTGCTAGAGGAAGAATCTTTCTTGTTACTAGACTTGACTTGAGGCATGTAAGTGGATAAGAGTAAATGCTTGGCAATGTAAGAAGAACTTTTCTTGCGGAGATCATCATTGATTGCCTTTAAGAACTCATGCTCTTGCTTAAGATTGAGCTTTTCAAAGCATAATTTCTCATGAGCTCTTAAAAGTTCTCGATGATCTTCAAAGATGGTTTCATGAGCTAACTTAAGAGTGCTTAGTTCTTTAGTTAGGGCCTCAATCTTCTCCTTATCATTGTCATTCGTTTTATCTTGATTAGCATGTTTAATTGACATTTCATCATAGTATTCATCACTAGAGTTGTCAACAAGCAAATCATCACCTAACAAGTCATCTTCATCACTATTGAAATCAACATACTCGGGGTGTGTTACCTTAGGACCTTTGGCCATGAAGCACCTTCCAATTCCTTCATTTGGTGAGTCAAATATATCGTAGGAGTTGGTTGACACAAGTGCTAGACCGGCAACACCTTCATCTTGAGTATCTTCGGAGTCGGAGTGATAACTTCTCTCAGAGTGGCTGTCGGAGTCGGAACCGGATACCCATTCACCAACATGAGCTTGATGTCTTCGTCTTGTGTAGCTCCTTGATGATTTTTCCTTCCTTTCCGAATCCTTGCTTCTCCGTGAGTATCTTCGTTCATAACGATCATCTCTACTCCTTCTCTCTCTTGGTGGTGATCCTTTGCTTCTTCTTTTTGGAGAATCTTCTCTTCTCTTGTAGGGAGCCGTACACTCATTGGAATAGTGTCCGGGTCTTCCACAATTGTAGCAGTTTTTCTCTCGACTAGAAGATCTTTTGTCATTGTAGGACCTTGACTTGGAGCTTCTATCTTTGCTTCTACTCTTGTAGAACTTGTTGAAGTTCTTCACCATTAAGCTCAATTCTTCATTGAAGTCTTGTTTCTCACTTGATGATGTAGGGGTTTCACATGAGGCTTTATAGGCACCACTTGATTTGTTGTGAAGTTCCTCTTTATCCTTAAGTGACATCTCATGAGCAACAATTCTTCCAATCACCTCCGTTGGCTTGAGATCTTTGTAATTGGGCATCATTTGGATCAATGTGCACACGGTATCATATTTTCCATCCAAGGCTCTTAGAATCTTCTTGATGATGAATTTATCGGTCATCTCTTCACTTCCTAAACCGGCAATCTCATTTGTGATGAGAGCAAGCCTAGAGTACATTTCAGCGACACCTTCACCATCCTTCATCTTGAACTTGTCAAGTTGGCTTTGAAGCACATCCAACTTGGATTCCTTGACAGAGTCGGTACCTTCGTGCATATCAATCAAAGTGTCCCAAATTTCCTTTGCATTCTCAAGGCGGCTGATTTTGTTGAATTCTTCGGGGCACAATCTGTTGAAGAGAATATCACAAGCTTGAGCATTGTATTGCAACATCTTCAACTCATCCGCGGTAGCTTCACGGTTTGGTTCTCTCCCATCAAAGAAGTCACCTTGCAAGCCAACACACACAATAGCCCAAACGGCGGGGTTATGTCCAAGAATATGCATTTTCATTTTATGCTTCCAACTAGCAAAATTAGTACCATCAAAGTAAGGACCTCTACGGTGATAATTTCCCTCGCTAGACGCCATACTCTCCTAGATTGTGAAACCAAGGCTATGACCACCAAAGCTATGGAGATCAAAGCAAATGGAGACCAAAGCTCTGATACCACCTTGTAGGATCGAAAGTATGTCTAGAGGGGGGTGATTAGACTACTTGACCAAATAAAAACTTAACCTTTTCCCAATTTTAGTTCTTGGCAGATTTTAGCTAATTTAGGACAAGTCAAGCAATCATCACATAATTCAAGCAAGCATGCAAAGAGTATATAGGCAGCGGAAAGTAAAGCATGCAACTTGCAAGAATGTAAAGGGAAGGGTTTGGAGAATTCAAACGCAATTGGAGACACGGATGTTTTTCCCGTGGTTCGGATAGGTGGTGCTATCCTACATCCACGTTGATGGAGACTTCAACCCACGAAGGGTAACGGTTGCGCGAGTCCACACAGGGCTCCACCCAAGGGTAACGGTTGCGCGAGTCCACACAGGGCTCCACCCACGAAGGGTCCACGAAGAAGCAACCACCCACAAAGGGTCCACGAAGAAGCAACCTTGTCTATCCCACCATGGCCATCGCCCACGAAGGACTTGCCTCACTAGCGGTAGATCTTCACGAAGTAGGCGATCTCCTTGCCCTTACAAACTCCTTGGTTCAACTCCACAATCTTGTCGGAGGCTCCCAAGTGACACCTAGCCAATCTAGGAGACACCACTCTCCAAGAAGTAACAAATGGTGTGTAGGTAATGAACTCCTTGCTCTTGTGCTTCAAATGATAGTCTCCCCAACACTCAACTCTCTCTCATAGGATTTGGATTTGTGGAAAGAAGATTTGAGTGGAAAGCAACTTGGGAAGGCTAGAGATCAAGATTCATATGGTAGGAATGGAATGTCTTGGTCTCAACACATGAGTAGGTGGTTCTCTCTCAGAACATATGAGTTGGAATGGTGTGTGTGTTCTGATGGCTCTCTCTCGAATGAGAAGGAGTGTGGAGGGGTATATATAGCCTCCACACAAAATCCAACCGTTACATAGTTTTCCAATCTCGTGGGACCGAATCAAAAACTCGGTCGGACCGAAAATGTAAACCTAGTGACCGTTAGAGATTTTCGGTGGGACTGACATGCAACTCGGTAGGACCGAATTGGTTAGGGTTTGGGCATAACGTAATCTCGGTGAGACCGATTACACAAACTCGGTGAGACCGAATTTGGTAATTAGCTAACCAGAGAGTTGGTCAGGCAAACTCGGTGGGACCGATTTGCTCTTTCGGTGAGACCGAGTGGAACTCGGTGAGACCGAAAAGTTACAAAGGGGAAACACTGAGTTTACATTGCAATCTCGGTGGGACCGATTCGCTCTTTCGGTGGGACCGAAAAGTTACGAAAGGGAAACAGAGAGTTTGCAACCCCATCTCGGTGGGACTGAGATCCTTATCGGTAGAACCGAATTGCTAGGGTTTTGGCAGTGGCTAATGACAAGTGAAACCCGGTGGCGCCGGATAGGAAAAATCGGTAGGACCGAGTTTGGCTTGGAGTTTAGGTCATATGTGGATATGGGAAAGTAGTTGAGGGTTTTGGAGCATATCACTAAGCACATGAAGCAAGAGGCTCATTAAGCAACACCTCATCCCTCCTTAATAGTATTGGCTTTTCCTATGGACTCAATGTGATCTTGGATCACTAAAATATAAAATGAAGAGTCTTGAGCTTTTGAGCTTGAGCCAATCCATTGTCCTTAGCATTTTGAGGAGGGTTCCACTTTCACATCCATGCCATGCCAATCATTGAGCTTTCCTGAAATAATCATCTTGGAACAGCATTAGCTCAATGAGCTATATGTTGTTATGAATTACCAAAACCACCTAGGGATAGTTGCACTTTCAGAGATTTCTTTCGCATTACGCGAAGGATTGGTACTTCCCGATCATACGCTTATAGCACTCTAGTTCAGATACTAGGGGTTGCGCCCATGTTTTTATTGTCGCACTCCTATGACTAAGTGAGGGCGTTATAGCCGCATAGTCTGGTTGCCTGGTTCGTTGCGCTAAACAACTCCTTCAAGGACCATCTAATTGGATCAAGATTTTTTAGATTCCATCCCAAACACCCTTGTACTACCTACATGGGAGAAGAAGCCGATGACTGGTTAACCCTCAGATTTCATACAACATGGCCACACAGGAAGTAAAAATTTAAAAACATAACAAAGCATTATATTGCATAATACCCTTTGTTTTATAATAGAAGGCAGAGGGAACTCGCATCCATTCATTCAAAGATAGTGTCTTTTGCACAATGATCCGCAACAATGCGGGATCCCTCCAGGACACCATCAAAATACAACTCGGGTCGGTGGTGCTCCTTGCCCTCAGGTGGCCCCTCGGTCATTAGCTTCTTGGCATCCATCTTTGCCCAATGTGTCTTGACGCGGGCAAAGGCCATCTGTGCACCTTCGATACAGACCGACCACTTTAACACCTCAAGATGTGGGCAGACATCGACAAGCCGCTTCACAAGTCCGAAGTAGCTGTTGGGCATCGGCGCGGCAGGCCACAGTCGGACTATAAGCTCCTTCATGGCCAGCTCGACCGCCTTGTGTAGCTCGACCAGCTGTTTCAGCTGGTCGCTGAAGGACAACGTATGTTCTAGTCCAAGATATTGAGACCAGAATAGCTTCTCCATAGAACTCCCTTCTTCGGCCTGATAGAACTCGGCAGCATCTGATACGCTACATGGCAAATCCGTAAACGCCCCTGGAGAACTCCAAATTCGGGTAAGTAATAGGAACGTTTCCTTCACAGACTTGCTTTGCATAACAAAAGCCTTACCCACCACGATCTTCCAGGCCGCTTGGATTTCCTGAAGGGCGCTTTGGGCTTCGGCTCGAGCCTCCTGCGCGCTCTGGAGGGCCTTCGCAAGTTCGGACGCTTGCGTCTCCGAATCATGCTCCAAGGACTCGCACTTTTTGACGGCGTCCTGGAGCTCTGCTGAACCTCGCCAACCTAGGCCTCGTGCTTCTCGCGCGCGGTGCGTTCCTTGGCCACTTTGTCCTCGGCTTCCTTTAATGCCTTCTTGAGGGCCGCCACCTCGGTCGTGGCTCCTAATAAAGTTCATGGCACTTTAGTCAGCACGAACCATTCATCCTTCCTAAACATACATGCAGGTTACTACATACCTTTGATGTCGTCCAGCTGCTTCTTCACGAGGTCGAGCTCTTTCTCGGTCCGCTCCAGGTCCTGCTTTAGTCCGGAGACCTCCGCAGTATGAGCGGTAGCAGCCAGCAGCGACGCGTGCTTATTCACATAGACATATTATGTTAGACTCCTGCAAAAATTATTTTGATCCCCTGTTCGGCTTTTCCTTTCCGGACACCGAACGGAGCATCAGGGGCTACTGTCCACATTGTGATATTTTTTCTATAATTGTTACCTCAAAGCCTGTTAAAAGGCTAGTGCAGGCCTCGGTCAATCCGCTTTTGGCGGACTGAACCTGTTCGATCACCGTACCCATAAGGACATGGTGCTCATCCACAATGGCGGCGCCTTGCGGCGCCTCTAGCAGGTTGTCCGATGCCTTTGGTTGGACAGACGTCATCGGTGGAATAGACACGCCTCCTCCTTTCGGGGGAGGCCGTTCACTGGACTCCGGAGCCGTATAGGTCTCCAGAATGGTATCCAACTGAGGGCCGAAGGGAACTCGGCCCCCGCTGCCAGTCCCCATGGGGGATTTTCCCCCATTTGTCTGACAGCCGAGGAGTCATCCTGCGGCGCCTTAACGATTTCAGGAATCTCCCCTTGGTTTGGGAAGATCGTTTGGGATGCCACCTCGTCATCACCTTCGGGTGAGGCAGAATGAGCGGGCGGCGGAGACATGCTAGCCATCTCCTTTGAGTCTAGCGAATCCTCTGTCGAGGATCACGGGGAGCCGTCACGGGCCAGACTGTAATGGCATAGTTTAAACATATCAATATTATAAACTGGAAAGGCCAGGTATTGGGAGGTGCACAAGGTTATGGTACTTACGAGGCAGCCCGAGGCTTGGTCCGGGGCATTCGCTCCAGACTGCTTTCGACATCCCATGCGGAGTTATCCGCAAAGGAGCCCTTCCCCCTCTTGGGAGCATTCGCCTACAGATTTGTGGAGGCCTCCCTTTTCTTCTTCCCCCCCTCCTGGGCGACGCTAGTTTCTTCCTCCTCCTCGCCGTCGTCTTCGGCGACCGAAGAGTCAGTCTCGTCTTCGGACGACATGTCCGAAGCACCCTTTCGGCTAAGGCCGCTCCTGCTCCCTTTGGCCATCTTCTTGGCCTTCTTCTCCGGCACATCATAAGGCGCGGGGAATAGCATCTTCATTAGGAGTGGGGTTTCCTTGTCTCCGGGAAGTGGAGCGGGACAATTAATCCGCTCCGCTATGTCGATCCAGGCCTGAAAATTGATAAGGAAGGCTTAGACTCCTTCCCAAAATATGTCAGTAAAGGCTACACCTTGAATACATTAAAGAACTTACCGAATTGGTCTGGCGCTTTAAACTAAGCCCATGATCTTCGGTCGTGGGCGGTGGTGTCTCGCCGGCCTTGAAGAGCACTTTCCAGATATCTTCGTGCGTTGTGCCGAAGAGCACTCGTAGCGTCTGATGCTTGGCCGGATTGAATTCCCACAAACAGCAAGTCCGGTGTTGGCATGGAAGGATCTGGCGAATGAGCATGACCTGGATCACGTTGACGAGTTTGATCTTCTTGGTTAGCATGTTCTTAACACACGTCTGGAGCCCAGTCAGCTCGCTCGAAGAGCCCCAGGCGAGGCCCTTCTCTTGCCAGGAGGTAAGCCGCAGCGGAGTTCCGGATAGGAATTCGGGGGCCGCCGCCCAGTTGGTGTCGCGCGGCTCAATGATGTAGAACCACCTCAATTGCCACCCCTTCACCGTCTCCATGAAGGAACCTTCAGGCCATATCACATTGGGCATCTTTCCCACCATGGCGCCTCCGCACTCGGCCTGTTGGCCTCTCACCACCTTCGGCTTCACGTTGAAAGTCTTCAGCCATAGGCTGAAGTGAGGCGGGATGCGGAGGAAGGCCTCACAAATGATTATGAATGCCGAGATGTTGAGGACAAAGTTGGGGGCTAGATCATGGAAATCTAGCCCATAGTAGAACATTAGTCCACGAACGAATGGGTGGAGAGGGAATCCCAGCCCGCTGACGAAGTGTGCGAGAAATACTACCCTCTCATGGGGCTCTGGGGTAGGGACGATCTATCCTTCGGCCGGGAGATGGTGAGCGATCTCCTTGGCTAGGTATCCGGCCTCTCGAAGCTCCTTGATGTCTTTCTTCTTGACAGAAGAAGCCATCCACTTGCCACCAGCTCCTGATCCGGTCAAGGTTGGAGTGCTTTCTTGAGTGGGAAATAGATGAGAACTTGGGCGCTGGAGCTCAAGGGTGGAAAGGCAGAAGAAGAGAGAAGGAGTGGGAGAAGAAAGGGGAATCTTATCTCCTTATAAGGGCAGTGAATATTGAACGCCACCCCACTCGCCTCAAAATTCACCTGCTCCCGAGGGCTGTGTAAACGACACGATTGGGTTACCCACACCTGTATTGATGAGAATCCCATAATAAGGGGACACGATCTCTGCTTCGACAAGACGTGCCAATGGCAACCGCGTCTCGAAACGAGGGGCGACAGGCAAAAACGGTTCGAAATTATGACCGGATGGACGTGATGTCATGTTGTAAAAGTTTTTAGCGGATTGGACTCATGTATTATTATATTCTCTCTACGGTTGTGTGTGGTGTGTGTTACAGGTCCGGACATGATCAATTTGTCCAAAGACTATTCTAGAATTCGGAAGGAGGAACCCGTCTTGCAATGCCGAAGACAGCACTACACGCCAGATACCTTGTCATTGAAGCCGGGTTCAGGGGCTACTGAGGGACTCCTGGACTAAGGGGTCCTCAGGCGTCTGGCCTGTTAGCCATGGGCCGGGCTGATGGGCTGTGAAGATACGAAGACCGAAGACCTCACCCGAGTCTGGATGGGACTCTCCTTGGCGTGGAAGGCAAGCTTGACGACCGGATATGTAGATTCCCTTCTTTGTAACGGACCTTGTGTAACCCTAGATCCTCTATATAAATCGGAGGACTTAGTCCGGATAGGATACTCATTATCATAGCCATACGAGCTAGATCTCTAGGGTTTAGCCATTACGATCTCGAGGTAGATCAACTCTTGTAACACTCATATTCATCAATATCAATCAATCAGGACGTAGGGTATTACCTCCATAGAGAGGGCCCGAACCTGGCTAAACATCGTGTCCCTTGTCTCCTGTTACCATCGACCTTAGACGCACAGTTTGGGACCCCCTACCCGAGATCCGCCGGTTTTGACACCGACATCGACCTCTCTAAACGATGATGTAGTTTCCCTTCAAGGGAGTGAACATTGGCATACATCCTCGTCTCTCGGAGTTACGGTTATTACTAACCCTAGATCTCTACTTGTGGTTACTTGTCTCTTAGTATTTACTTGCTCATATTGTGCTTGCTTACTCATATACTTGTGGTACTTGTTTGCCTTGCTTAGCTCTCAGCACCATACTTGCAATTGTTAGGCTCATCCTCATATTCTGCATTATTGCATAATATTTCTAAGTAAGAATTAAAATTTGTAATTGTACCTATTCACCCCCCTCTAGATCCATCTCAATCCTTTAAATTGGTATCGGAGCCTCGTGCTCAATTGTTGTGGCTTAACTTCCCTAGAGCGAGATGAACCCCAATGGGACTCCCCTTGTCGCAGATCAGAAGGAGAAGGGCATGGCTTCTTTGGAAGTCAAGTCCTTCACTTCTAAGGATCTGGAATGGTCCCTTAATAAGCAAAAGGAGGATCATGATGCTTCTCTTGAGGCCTTGGTCCAAATGAGGTTAGCCACATTAACCATGATGCTCGCACCGCTACGTCTTGAGCTTGCGTTGGTTTTCCCTGAAAAGGAAGGGATGATGCAGCAGAGTAGCATAAGTATTTCCTTCAGTTTTTGAGAACCAAGGTATCAATCCAGTAGGAGGCCACACTCAAGTCCCTCGTACCTGCACAAAACGATAGCTACTCGCAACCATCGCGATTAGGGGTTGTCAATCCCTTCACGGTCACTTACGAGAGTGAGATCTGATAGATATAATATTTTTGGTATTTTTGGTATAAAGATGCAAAGTAAAAAGTAAAAGCAAAGTAAATAACTAAGTAGTAGGCGATTGATATGATAAAGATAGACCCGGGGGCCATAGGTTTCACTAGTGGCTTCTCTCGAGAGCATAAGTATTCTACGGTGGGTGAACAAATTACTATTGAGCAATTGACAAAATTGAGCATAGTTATGAGAATATCTAGGCATGATCATGTATATAGGCATCACGTCCGAGACAAGTAGACCGACTCCTGCCTCTTTTACTCCTTGGAGGGGGGGCGTACCCCCCACCCTCGTGTCCGCCTCTTTTACTCCTTGGAGTAGGGTCCAAGTCTCCTGGATCACGTTCGGTGAGAAAATCACGTTTCCGAAGATTTTATTCTGTTTGGACTCCGTTTGATATTCTATTTCTCCGAAACACTGAAATAGGCAAAAAACAGCAATTCTGGGCTGGGCCTCCAGTTAATAGGTTAGTCCCAAAAATAATATAAAAGTGGAAAATAAAGCCCAATATAGTCCAAAACAGTAGATAATATAGCATGGAGCAATCAAAATTTATAGATACGTTGGAGACGTATCAGGCATCCCCAAGCTTAATTCCTGCTCGTCCTCGAGTAGGTAAATGATAAAAAGAGAATTTTTGATGCGGAGTGCTACTTGGCATAATTTCAATGCAAATATTCTTAATTGTGATATGAATATTCAGATTCGAAAGATTCAAGACAAAAGTTTATAATCACATAAAAATAATAATACTTGAAGCATACTAACAAAGCAATTATGTCTTCTCAAAATAACATGGCCAAAGAAAGTTATCCCTACAAAATCATATAGTCTGGCTATGCTCTATCTTCACCACACAAAATATTTAAATCATGCACAACCCAGATGACAAAACAAGAAATTGTTTCATACTCTAACTTTTTCAAAACCTTTTCAATATTCACGCAATACATGAGCGTGAGCCATGGATATAGCACTATAGGTGGAATAGAATGGTGGTTGTGGAGAAGACAAAAAGGAGGAGATAGTCTCACATCAACTAGGCGTATCAACGGGCTATGGAGATGCCCATCAATAGATATCAATGTGAGTGAGTAGGGATTGCCATGCAACGGATGCACTAGAGCTATAAGTATATGAAAGCTCAAAAAGAAACTAAGTGGGTGTGCATCCAACTTGCTTGCTCATGAAGACCTAGGGCAATTTGAGGAAGCCCATCATTGGAATATACAAGCCAAGTTTTATAATGTAAAATTCCCACTAGTATATGGAAGTGATAACATGAGAGACTCTCTACTATGCAGATCATGGTGCTACTTTGAAGCACAAGTGTGGTAAAAGGATAGTAACATTGTCCCTTCTCTCTTTTTCTCTCATCATTTTTTATTGGGCCAATTCCAGTTCTGCCCCTAACTCGAACCCACTACTCAGTTTTGCCCCTAATTTTCAGGTATGCTCAGTTTTGCCCCTCCGCCGTTAGTGTCACTTATAGAAATGCCCTTTTGCGCCGTTACCGTCCGGTCAAAGTACTTTGACCATCCAGAAAAAAATAGCAATAAAAATCAAAAAAATATGAAATTTGGTGGGATCGAAGATAGTCATGTCCGCAAGGCGCGTGCACATTTTTGTGTTGGTTGGACACTCTGGGAGCTCGTGGCAAAGGAAAACAAAAATAATTTATGCCTATGAACAGTAAATTCGAAAAAATAGCAAAAAAGTTCAAAAAAATTTGAATTTATTTGGCGTCAAAGAGGCTTGAGTGCACAAAGTGCTTGCAAGTTTTGGTGATCAAATGACGTACGGGGCGCTCTAGAGAAAAAAAACAAAATAGTGCATTTTTTCAAAGTTTTTTTGAGCTAAAATTTGTTTTTTTTCTCCACGAGCTCCTACAATGTCCAAACACAACAAAAACGTGCACACATCTTGCGCACCTGAATATCTTGAGTCCCACGAAATTTCATATTTTTTTGATTTTTTTGATTTTTTTTGAATTTACTGCTCGCATGCGTACAAAATTTATGTTTTCCTTTGCCACGAGCTCCCGGAGTGTCCGAACGGCATGAAAATGTGCACGCGCCTTGCGGACATGACTATCTTCGATCCCACCAAATTTCATATTTTTTTGATTTTTTTTGCTATTTTTTCAGGACGGTCAAAGACCTTTAACCGCACGGTAACGGCAGAGAAGGGCATTTCTATAAGTGAAACTAACGGCGGAGGGGCAAAACTGAGCATACCTAAAAATTAGGGGCAAAACTGAGTAGTGGGCAAAATTAAGGGCATAGATGTAAATGTCCCTTTTTTATTTGGGCCTTTTTCTATTTTTTGGCCTCTTTTTATTTGGGCTTCTTTGGCCTCTTTTTTTTCGTCTGGAGTATCATCCCGACTTATGGGGGAATCATAGTCTCCATCATTCTTTCCTCACTGGGACAATGCTCTAATAATGATGATCATCACACTTTTATTTTTCTTACAACTCAATACTTAGAACAAAATATGACTCTATATGAATGCCTCCGGCGGTGTACCAGGATATGCAATATGACAATGATGGAGTGTGTCATGATAAACGGAACGGTGGAAAGTTGCATGGCAATATATCTCGGAATGGCTATGGAAATGCCATAATAGGTAGGTATGGTGGCTGTTTTGAGGAAGGTATATGGTAGGTGTATGATACCGGCGAAAGGTGCACGGTATTAGAGAGGCTAGCAAAGGTGGAAGGGTGAGAGTGCGTATGATCCATGGACTCAACATTAGTCATAAAGAACTCATATACTTATTGCAAAAATCTAGAAGTTATCAAAGAAAAGTATTACACGCATGCTCCTAGGGGGATAGATTGGTAGGAAAAGACCATCGCTCGTCCCCGACCGCCACTCATAAGGAAGACAATCAATAAATAAATCATGCTCCGACTTCATCACATAACAGTTCACCATACGTGCATGCTACGGGATTCACAAACTTTAACACAAGTATTCTTTAAATTCACAACTACTCAACTAGCATGACTTTTAATATTATCACCTCCATATCTCAAAACAATTATCATGCTTCAATCTTTTCTTAGTATTCAACACACTCAAAAGAAAGTTTCACAAATCTTGAATACCAAGCATATTATTATTAAGCAAATTACCATGCTATTAAGAGACTCTCAAAATAATTTAAGTGAAGCATGAGAGATCAATAGTTTCTTTAAAACAAATCCACCACCGTGCTGTAAAAGATCTAAGTGAAGCACATAGAGCAAAATTATAACGCTCAAAAGATATAAGTGAAGCACATAGAGCAAAACTACTTAGCTCAAAAGATATAAGTGAAGCACATAGAGTATTCTATCAAATTTTAATTCATGTATGGCTCTCTCAAAAGGTTTGTACAGCAAGGATGATTGTGGCATACTAAGACACAAAGACACAAATAATACAAGACGCTCCAAGCAAAACACATATCATGTTGGTGAATAAAAATATAGCTCCAAGTAAATTACCGATGGAAGTGCACGAAAGAGGGGATGCCTTCCGGGGCATCCCCAAGCTTTGACTTTTTGGCATCCTTGGATTATCTTGGGGGTGCCATGGGCATCCCCAAGCTTAGGCTCTTGCCACTCCTTGTTCCAAAATCCATCAAAAGAATTCACCCAAAACTTGAAAATTTCACAACACAAAACTCAAAATAGAAAACTCGTGAGCTCCGTTAGCGAAAGAAAACAAAAGACCACTTCAAGGTACTGTAATGAACTCATTCTTTATTTATACTGGTGTTAAACCTACTGTATTCCAACTTCTCTATGGATTATAAACTATTTTACTAACCATAGATTCATCAAAATAAGCAAACAACACACGAAAAACAGAATATGTCAAAAACAGAACAGTCTATAGTAATCTGTAGCTAGCGCAAGATCTGGAACCGCTAACTAAATAGCACTCTTCAAATAAAAATGACAGCAGTTCTCGTGAGCGCTAAAGTTTCTGTTTTTTACAGCTAGTTCAACAAGACTTTCCCCAAGTCTTCCCAATGGTTCTACTTGGCACAAACACTAATTAAACGCAAAAAACACAACCAAAACAGAGGCTAAATAATTTATTTATTACTAAGCAGGAGCAAAAAGCAAGGAGTAAAAATAAAATTGGGCTGCCTCCCAACAAGCGCTATCGTTTAACGCCCCTAGCTAGGCATAAAAGCGAGGATAGATCTAGGTATTGCCATCTTTGGTAGGCAATTCTTCGATGAGGCATCTATTTCCCTTAGGAATTTCTTTCTTTCTAGTGATTATCAAACTTTTAGGCACAAGATCGAAAAATTCATTTGTAACAATCAGTTCCTTAATGATAGCAAAAAGATTGGGATGAATACTTATAGATTTAAGATCCGCAGTTTCCTTACTAGATGATTCACCCTTATTTTTAGGAACATACATCAGCTTGGCAATTTTAGTAGGAGGACTTGGAGTATTCTTTACGGAAGAAAAAGAGGTTCCCAAGTTTTTAATGATACCCTCAAGTTTATCAATTCTAGTAGAATCTAAGTTTATCTTCTCATTAACTATGGGTTCCTTTTCCTTAATATTTTTCAGAGTCATTCCTACCTTAGATCCATATTGAGTGATTTGATTGTGGATCTTTTTATCTAGATTTTCAATTAATTCAATAGTAGCAACTTTATTTTCAATAATTTCAAGTCTTTGCATAACATGCTCCAAAGTTAACATGGTTCCATTAACCAACAGAGGTGGTGAGCCAAATAAATTTAGCATAGCATTATAAGAATCAAAAGTATGGCTACCCAAGAAGTTCCCTCTGGTAATGGTATCGAGGATATATCTATACCAAGGATTAGCACCTACATAAAAATTGCGGAGAAGAACCAAGGTAGATTGCTTCCTGGTAGATCTATTTTGAGCATTGCAAATTCTATACCAAGCATCTTTTAGATTTTCTCCCTCCCTTTGTTTAAAATTTAGAACTTCACTCTTGAGAGACAACAGAGAAGATATGAGACTAGCCATGGCGACAAGCAAGCAAACTAGCACACAAGCAAACAAGAGCAAACGGGAAAAAGAGGCAAATAGAGAGGGAGGATAGAGAGAGAGGGCGAATAAAACGGCAAGGGTGAATTGGGGGGAGAGGAAAACGAGAGGCAAATGGCAAATAATGTAATACGAGAGATAGGGATTGTGATGGGTACTAGGTATGTTGACTTTTTGCGTAGACTCCCCGCAACGGCGCCAGAAATCCTTCTTGCTACGTCTTGAGCTTGCGTTGGTTTTCCTCGAAGAGGAAGGGATGATGCAGCAGAGTAGCGTAAGTATTTCCCTCAGTTTTTGAGAACCAAGGTATCAATCAAGTAGGAGGCCACGCTCAAGTCCCTCGTACCTGCATAAAACGATAGCTACTAGCAACAAACGCGATTAGGGGTTGTCAATCCCTTCATGGTCACTTACGAGAGTGAGATCTGATAGATATAATATTTTTGGTATTTTTGGTATAAAGATGCAAAGTAAAAAGTAAAAGCAAAGTAAAAAGCAAAGCAAGATTAAAGTGATGGAGATTGATATGATGAGAATAGACCCGGGGGCCATAGGTTTCAATAGTGGCTTCTCTCAAGAGCATAAGTATTCTACGGTGGGTGAACAAATTACTATTAAGGAATTGACAGAATTGAGCATAGTTATGAGAATATCTAGGCATGATCATGTATATAGGCATCACATCCGTGACAAGTAGACCGAAACGATTCTGCATCTACTACTATTACTCCACTCATCGACTGCTATCCAGCATGCATCTAGAGTATTAAGTTAAAAACAGAGTAACGCCTTAAGCAAGATGACATGATGTAGAGAGATAAATTCATGCAATATTAAATAAACCCCATCTTGTTATCCTCGATGGCAACGATGCAATATGTACCTTGCTGCCCCTTCTGTCACTGGGAAAGGACACCGCAAGATCGAACCCAAAGGTAAGCACTTCTCCCATGGCAAGAACTACCAATCTAGTTGGCCAAACCAAACGGATAATTCGAAGAGACTTGCAAAGATAACCAATCATACATTAAAGAATTCAGAGAAGATTCAAATATTATTCATAGATAGAGTTGATCATAAACCCACAATTCATCGATCTCAACAAACACACCGCAAAAAGAAGATTACATCGAATAGATCTCCACAAGAGAGGGGGAGAACTTTGTATTGAGATTCAAAGAGAGAGAAGAAGCCATCTAGCTACTAACTATGGACCCGAAGGTCTGAGGTAAACTACTCACACTTCATCGGAGGGGCTAGGATGATGTAGAAGCCCTCCGTGATGATGGCCCTCTTCCGGCGGAGCTCCGGAACAGGCCCCAAGATGGGATCTCGTGGATACAGAAAGTTGTGGCGGTGGAATTAGGTTTTTGGCTCCTGTTCTGATCGTTTGGGGGTATGTAGGTATATATAGGAGGAAGGAGTACATCGGTGGAGCACCGAGGGGCCCACGAGGTAGGGGGCACGCCCTAGGGGGGGCGCCCCCACCCTCGTGACCGCCTCTTTTACTCCTTGGAGTAGGGTCCAAGTCTCTTGGATCACATTCGGTGAGAAAATCACGTTCCCGAAGATTTATTCCGTTTGGATTTCGTTTGATATTCTGTTTCTCCGAAACACTGAAATAGGCAAAAACAACAATTCTCGGCTGGGCCTCCGGTTAATAGGTTAGTCCCAAAAATAATATAAAAGTGGAAAATAAAGCCCAATATAGTCCAAAACAGTAGATAATATAGCATGGAGCAATCAAAAAATTATAGATACGTTGGAGACGTATCATGCACCACTTCGGGTGGTGCAGCCTCGAGGCCAACTGTGCTCCTACTCCACTTGGCCAACAACCTCCTAGCAATGATCAATCTATTGTTCCATGGATTTATACTATACCTCATGTAGAGAAACCGAAGTATAATCCTAGAGGAAAAAATCCTTTGCTTGATGACAGTTCTGATTTTTCTTTGTGGAGAGGTGGTATGCAGGACCATCTTAGGTACGCCAATGATGAAATGTTGGACATCTTGGAGCATGGCTACAACCGTGTCGACCCAAAGAATCTCACTCCAAGAGAGAGATATGACAAGCATCTCAACGACACCGCAATCATGTGCATAAGGAAAGGAATGAATGACAAGCAAAGGAGACCTTACATACACATCACAAGCGCTAAGGAGTTATGTGATAGTATTGTGAGGACCAAGACCGGTACCTCCACTCTCCGGTTAGCTCAATATGAAATTGCCAATGCTTAGTTGAAAAACTTTTGTATGGAGAAAGGTGAATCCCCCAAGCCGCTCCTTGAGAGTCTCATGACTCTCACCGCCGACATTGAGTCCTGTGACTGTGACAAGACACAAGATGGATTCAACTTAACTAAGCGATTTCTCGTGGACAAATTGCTTCATGCTCTTGCTCCATATCATCACCAAATGGTGTGGGGCATAAGGAAACATCATGGATTCAAGGAAATGGCTCTGGATGACATCATATCCACTTTTCAACTATTCAAAGAATCCAAGGCAAATGCTACAAAACATCTTGCCATGCATGGTACCTCAACATCAAAGATCAATCTTGCTTTAAAGGCCAAGCACGTATGTGAGGAAGAGCACAGTGGAGATGAATAAGATGATGATGATCAAGATGGTGATGAGATTGACTCCGATGAGAGCCCTTCATATGAAGACATTACCCCTTTTATCAAGAAGTTTAACACAGGAAAATTCAAGGGAAGATTACAGAAGAAGAAAGTGAGAAAGTGCTACAACTATGAAGAAACCAACCACTTCTCCAACGATTGACCTTATGAGAAGAGAGAAGATAAGGCAAGGTTTCCCAAGACCTTTCCCAAGAAGAAGTTTCCAAATCCGTTGAACTCCAACCTCAAGGAGAGAGATGGGAAAGCAATGGTTGCTCATGAAGAATTCGATCCGGATGATGTTGGTGGTGTTGCCAGAGTAGCTCAAGATTCTCAAAACACCTTGAGGCTAGTCAACAAGAGTGGTGATGTTGTCACCTACAACTATATGAAGGATTACAAGGGCAACACTCACAAATGCTTAATGGCAAAGGCCGGTAGAAGATGGAGAGGACCAAAGCTCTCCTGACAGAGAGGACCAAAGCTCTCTTGATGAGGAGGATAATTATGATGATGATGATGATATAGATGATCCTATGCTCGCTAAACTAAATAAGTTCATGTGCTCCCTTAAAGGAAAGAAGCTCACTATGTTTATATGCTTATGGAGATGGTGAGTAAGCACACCATCACCATTAAGGAACTCGAAACCCTCGTCACCGAGGAGAAGGAAAAGGATGAAATCCTTGAGCGGAAAGTCCAATATGAGGAAGCACAAAATGATGAACTATGCTTAAAAATTGGTGCAAACGTTGATATTCATGCTAAAAACTTGCCTCCTTGAAAAAGGCCAAGAACTCTTGCAAGGAGTTGATGAATGATAAAAGTAATCTTGTGGAATCCCATGCTTCTCTCTCTCTAAGGATTGTGAGCTTCTATCCGTGTCCCTCAATACTAAGGAAGAGGAGCTCACCCTTCTTACAAAGAGTTTTGAGACGCTCAAACTTACTTATCTTGAAACTCTAGCCAAGGCTTACTCTTCACCTATTATCAATGTTGATGCTTGTACTACTAACTCTAGTGGTGACCTAGCATCTATTCTTGAGGAAAATCGCTTTCTGAAGGCACAACTCGAGAGAGGACTCATGACATGTTCTCAAGGACAAAAGAACCTTAATGAGGTATTGAGCCGACACAATGATGTGGTTGCCAAGGAAGGGCTTGGGTTTGACCCAAGCACAAGCAAGAAGAAAATATCATCTCAAAAGTGCACCACACCTCTCAAGGAGAAGTTTGTACGAGCAGGACACAAGGAGAAGTGTAAGGTTGTGAGTGGGAAGGCCACTAGGGGCATTCCCACTCTCAAAAAGTCAAAAGAATTCATGCCTCCATCCTATGTACTTCGTAAAAAAAAGGATGGAGAAGTTTATGCTAAATTTTTGGTCCTCGTAATGCATTCCATTTTTATGCTATTTGGGTCCCTAAGACCCTTATGACTAACTTGAGATGTCCCATTGCAAAATGGGTGCCTCTAACCAAGTCATAAATTGTGTGTAGGTTGCCTTCTCCGGTGGAGTCAAATGGGTGATCGATAGTGGATGCACCAATCATATGATCGGAGATAGCAAATTTCTTTTTGATTTCTTGGAAGCCATTTGACCATTTATGAGCATTGTGTTTGGTGGAGGATCAAAAGGACAGGTACTCGGGTTGGGCAAGGTGGCTATCACAAATGACATGTCTCTTGGAAATCTCATGCTTGTCCAACCCCTTAAATACCATTTGCTTTCCATTCGCCAATTGGCTTCTGTTCGCTATGATACACTATTTGTACTAACAGATGTGAAAGTCTTTAAGAGATATACTCTCGAAGTGGCATGTGTTGGATAGTTAGATGGAAACCTTTACATGCTTGATTTCTCAAAAGAGAGCACATTCCATGCAACTTGTCTGATGGCCAAGGACGACAAGGGGTGGCTATTGCATCGCCGGCTAGCCCATGTCGGCATGAGAAATATTCAAGATATTTGCTACCTCTTTTAGCACTGCGTTGGTTTCCCCGAAGAGGAAGGGATGATGCAGGAAAGTAGCGTAAGTATTTCCCTCAGTTTTTGAGAACCAAGGTATCAATCCAGTAGGAGGCTACACGCGAGTCCCTCATACCTGCACAAAACAAATAAATCCTCGCAACCAACGCAAATAGGGGTTGTCAATCCCTATAGGTCCACTTACGAGAGTGAGATCTGATAGATATGATAAGATAATATTTTTGGTATTTTTATGATAAAGATGCAAAGTAAAATAAAGGCAGAGTAAATAGCAAAGTAAATAACTAAGTAGTAGGCGATTGATATGATAAAGATAGACCCGGGGGCCATAAGTTTTACTAGTGGCTTCTCTCGAGAGCATAAGTATTCTATGGTGGGTGAACAAATTACTATTGAGCAATTGACATAATTGAGCATAGTTATGAGAATATCTAGGTATGATCATGTATATAGGCATCACGTCCGAGACAAGTAGACCGACTCCTGCCTGCATCTACTACTATTACTCCACTCATCGACCGCTATCCAGCATGCATCTAGAGTATTAAGTTAAAAGCAGAGTAACGCCTTAAGCAAGATGACATGATGTAGAGGGATAGACTCATGCAATATGAAGAAAACCCCATCTTGTTATCCTCGATGGCAACAATACAATACGTGCCTTGCTGCCCTTACTGTCACCGGGAAAGGACACCGCAAGATTGAACCCAAAGCTAAGCACTTCTCCCATTGCAAGAAATATCAATCTAGTAGGCCAAACCAAACTAATAATTCGAAGAGACTTGCAAAGATAACCAATCATACATAAAAAAATTCAGAGAAGATTCAAATAATATTCATAGATAGACTTGATCATAAACCCACAATTCATCGGTCTCAACAAACACACCGCAAAAAGAAGATTACATCGAATAGATCTCCACAAGAGAGGGGGAGAACATTGTATTGAGATCCAAAAAGAGAGAAGAAGCCATCTAGCTACTAATTATGGACACGTAGGTCTGAGGTAAACTACTCACACTTCATCGGATGGGCTATGGTGTTGATGTAGAAGCCCAACGTGATCGATGCCCCCTCCGGCGGAGCTCCGGAACAGGCCCGAAGATGGGATCTCATGGATACAGAAAGTTACAATGGTGGAATTAGGGTTTTGGCTCCTTATCTGATCATTTGGGGGTATGTGGGTATATATAGGAGGAAGAAGTACGTCGATGGAGCAACAGGGGGCCCACGAGGGTGGAGGGCACGCCTGGGGGGTAGGCGCGCCCCCTACCTCGTGGCCTCCTGTTACGTGCCTTGACGTAGGGTCCAAGTCTCCTGAGTTGTATTCGATGAGAAAATCACGTTCCCGAAGGTTTCATTCCGTTTGGACTCCGTTTGATATTCCTTTTCTTTGAAACCCTAAAACAGGCAAAAAACACCAATTCTGGGCTGGGCCTCCGATTAATAGGTTAGTCCCAAAAATAATATAAAAGTGGATAATAAAGCCCAATATGTCCAAAACAATAGATAATATAGCATGGAGCAATAAAAAATTATAGATACGTTGGAGACGTATCAATATCTTAAAGGGTAATCACATCCTTGGACTAACCAATGTCTCTTTTGAGAAAGATCGTGTGTGTAGTGCATTGATAAGTCTCCAATGTATCTATAATTTATGAAGTATTCGTGCTAATATATTATCATTCTTGGATGTTTACAATCATTTTTTAGCAACTTTATATCATTTCTTGGGACTAACCTATTGACCCGGTGCTCAATGCTAGTTGCCGTTTTTTGCTTGTTTTTTACATCGGAGGAAATGAATATCAAACGGAGTCCAAACACCGCAAAACTTTTTGTGGATTTTTTATGGACCAGAAGACCACCAGTGGGCCAGAGCAGCACCTGGGGGGTGCCCCGAGGGGGGCACAACCCACCAGGGCGCGCCTAGGTGGGTTGTGACCACCTCAGTGGCCTCCCGCACCCACTCTTCACCCTATAAATTCCCAAATATTCCAAAAACCCTTGGGTTAACCCTAGATCAGAAGTTCCACCGCCGCAAGGCTCTGTAGCCACCTAAAACCAATATAGACCCCATTCCGGCACTCTGCCGGAGGGGGAAATCATCACCGGTGTCCATCTTCATCATCCCGGCGGCCACCACGATGATGAGGGAGTAGTCCACCCTCGGGGCTAAGGGTTTGTACCAGTAGCTATGTGTTTAATCTCTCTCTCTCTCTATCGTGTTCTTGAGATGTCACGATCCTGATGTATCGCGGGCTTTGTTAATATAGTCGGATCATATGGTGTTTCCCCCTCTCTATCTTGTTGTGATGAATTGAGTTTTTCCCTTTGAGATTTCGTTGTTATCGGATTGAATACTTTTATGGATTTGAGAGCACTTGATATATGTCTTGCATATGAATACTCGTGGTGACAATGGGGTATCATACTAATTCACTTGATATGTGTTTTGGCATTCAACTCGCGGATTCCCGCGGTGAAATTGGGGTAATCTATGCATAGGGGTTGATGCACGTTCTTGTGTTTTGTTTCTTTGGTAGAAATCTTGGGGCACTCTTTGAGGTTCTTTGTGTTGGATTGAGTATTACGAATCTGAAATTATTTGGTCTTATTTTAGTACGAACTCTTGGATAGGTCGATCGGAAAGAATAGCTCCGAGGTGGTTTCGTACCCTACAAACGATTTCTCCTTATGCTCTCCACTAGATAGGAACTTTGGAGTGATTCTTCGTTGCACGTTGAGGGATGGTTATATGATCCAGTTATATTAGCACTGTTGAGAGATTGCACTAGCGAAAGTATGGACCCTAGGCCTCATTTCTAAGCATTGCAATGCCATTTTTGTGCCCGTTTAATATTTGCTACCTTGCTGTTTTTATTTATTCAGATTATAAAAATATATTTCTACCATCCATATTACACTTTTATCACCATCTCTTCGCCTAACTAGTGCACCTATACAATTTGCCATTGCATTGGGTGTGTTGGGGACACAAGAGACTTTTTATTATTTGGTTGGAGGGTCGTTTGAGAGAGACCATCTTCATCCTACGCGTCCCACAGATTGATAAACCTTAGGTCATCCACTTGAGGGAAAATTGCTACTGTCCTACAAAACTCTGCGCTTGGAGGCCCAACACAAGTCTACAAGAACAAGTTGTGTAGTAGACATCAAGCTCTTTCCTGTTACTGTTGTCGGGGAGGTGAGTGCTTGAAGCCATATCTTTAGACTTGCAATTGAATCTTTTAGTTTCTTGCTTTATCACTAGTTTGGTTTATAAAAGAAAACTACATAAAAATGGAACTGAGGTTGAATCATATTATTGATCATCTTTATAATATCTTTCTTGAAAATGATGGTTCGAAAAATTGTGCTCAATTGTTAGAAGAAGAAGTCAATTAAATGTTTGGCAAAAAATATTTGAATGATGAGCATGGTTTCAATGTTGTTAGTATGAATTCTTTGAATATCCAAAATGCTAATGATTATTTCACTAGTAATGAGAAAAATGTTTCTTATAAGCATGTCAATTTTTGCGGAGTGAATTGGGAGTGCATTTGCACACCAAAAAGGGAAGATAGATTTTGTAAGAAGCATGCATATTTATAAACAAAAAAGTTGCAAGAGAGACTAGATGATTGTGCTGAAAGATTTAATTTTTTTTGCCATCCTTGTGAACTTTGCAATGAACGTGGTCATTTAAATCCCCAATGCAAATTCTTTCATAATTAAATCGTGTCCAAAAATTGTGATAACTTGATTACCCTTGAGAATCATAAAGATCTTAGTCTTCTTTTGGGGTATGAAGAAATGAAACGTATAACTAAGGGTATTCCAAAATTTAATCCCGAGAGATTTCTTGATTTTGATCTAGAGAAAATTTATATGTTTTGTGCCGTAAATTGCATTAAGAATCCTTATATTGCCAACTATCTGAAGTCAAGAAAACAAACAGAATATGAAGAGAGTACTATGAAAGGGAAAATATTTCCCAATACCCTCCTAGTGTTTATTATGATGAATCAGGTAATGAGGAGGAGCTTCCTATCCAACCAATCTCATCAATAATAAGCTTGAAAAGATTAATTAAACTGACACGTGATGTGGTGAATAAGAAGAAAAGAAGAAAGAATAGAGGTAAAAAGGTATCTCTCCCAAATAATCTTGCTCCTATTATTGTTGTGCCTCATGAAAATGAATCAAAAATAATTGTGGAAGATGATGCACTTGATGATGATTTTGTTATGCCTATTGCTTGCTGTGATGATTATGATTGGGAATATAATGATACTTCTTATAATCTTGGAAATTGTTTTGGCACCAACTTGGGAAATCATGATGATAGCAATTGTTATACCGTTGGTGCTATTCATACTATTAATGATGAGAATGATATGCCAAGCCACAAGCTTGGGGATGCTATGTTTGATGAGAATGACATGTTTGAGAATTTATTTGCTGCAATTAATGTTTGTCCCAAGCTTGGGGATGCTATGCTTAATAAAGATGATCTTTTTAGTCCCCTTACTTTGAATGATCAAATTTGCTATGATAATTGCTTGCCTCCTACTTATGATGATTATTGTGATGATACTTATGTTATAAAAAGTAGTGATAATTATTGTCATAATTTTGAATATCCTTTTATTGAGAATTACTCTCTTAATATGGGAACAATTTTTAGTATTCAAGTTTCATATGATACTCCCACTATTTGTGAATGAGAATAAAATTGCTTATATGGAGAGTAATAAATTTTCTATGCTTTTGGATCATGAAAAGAATGCTTTATGTGATGATTATATTGATTAATCCATTCATGATGCTACTGAAAATTATTATGAGAGAGGAACTTATGCTTCGATGCTCACTTTGTGTTTCAATTCTTATCTTTTATGTGAGCATCATTGAAATCATCATGCCTAGCAAAAAGGCATTAAAGAAAAGCGCTTGTTGGGAGACAACCCAAAACATTTACCTACTGTTTTTGTGTGTTAACATGATTAGGCTACTATAGTAATCATGTTTTATTGCTTTTGTTTCAATAAAGTGCCAAGTAAGACCTTCGGGATGGCTTACGGTGATAGTTGATTTAGTCTTGCTGAAAAACAGAAACTTTTGCGCTCAGGAAAACAATTCGCATTTTTAATAGAAGCATGATAAAATGCTGATTCTTTCTGAAGAATATTAATAGACAAATTACCCAGGTTTTCCTATTTTTAAGAATTTTTGGAGTAGCAAAAGTATGGTTCAGATTACTACAGACTGTTCTGTTTTTGACAGATTCTCTTTTCAATGCATAGTTTGCTTGTTTTCTAATTTACATGGCTTATATTGCTCAATATAAATTGTGGAAATGATATGCTACAATAGGAATTGTGTGAGAAAAATTATGAATCTTGTCTTTGACAGTACCAAAAGTGAAATGACTTGCTCTTTATCATACTAACCTATCTCACAAAGTTCCGTTAAGTTTTGTGTGATTGAAGTTTTTAAGTTTTGGGTGAGATGTCGATATGAGGAGAATAAAGAGTGACAAGACCCTAAGCTTGAGTATGCCCAAGGCACCCCAAGGTACTATTAAAGGAATATCTAAGCAACTAAGCTTGGGGATGCTCCGGAAGGCATCCCCTCTTTCGTCTTCAACATTATCGGTAACCTCACTTGGAGCTATGTCTTCATTCGTCACATGATATGAGTTTTACTTCGAGCGTCATTTTATTTTGTTAGGATTTGCTTGCTGTTATTTAGAATAATGTTTTGCATCTTTTATTTCAATAAAAGTGGCAATGATAGCCTTTGTCATGCTTATTTTGCAAGTATACATGTTGCTGTTTGAAAACAGAAAGTTTACCGCTGTTGCAAAAATTACCTAGAAAAGTCAGAATGTGATAAAATATTGAAACTTTTTGCAAAATTAGCTCCGATAATTTTTTTGCAGTGTGACAAATTTTCATAACTTTTGGAGTTAGATAAGTATTGATACTCATGCATTCTTTACACACTGTACTGTTTTGGCAGATTGCTGTTATGTTTTCATATGTTTGCTTGTTTAATGATTCTATTTGAGGATATGAGTATTAAATATGCAGAGGCATTTATTGTGCAATGTTGAATAATAATTTTAGTGATTTTCTACAGTAGAGAATGATAAGGTTTTTGCATTGGTTTATACTAACTTATCTCACGAGTTCTTGTTGAGTTTTGTGTGGATGAAGTTTTTAAGATTTAGGGAAACCGTGACATAAAAGGAATTAAGGTGACACAAAAGCTCAAGCTTAGGGATGCCCAAGGCATCCCAAGATAATATTTCAAGAAGTCTCAAGCATCTAATCTTGGGGATGCCCCGGTAGGCATCCTATTGGGGATATTACTACTGGAGGTAAACCGGCCTTGGGTAGCCGGGTTGACTCTTTGAAGATTAGAAGCCCATGAAGATGTAAAGATGCTAGCGCTTTACGGAGGGCCCAAAGGCGAGTTACAGTATGTAAATGTAAACCAGCCCAGTCATGTAACTTGTATAGTAAGATAGAAAGAGAGAGGCCGAACCGGATACGTTTATAAACCGGCTTCGGGACTCTGTAGCCCGGCGGGCGTCAACCTATGTATATAAAGGGACGACCCGGCCGCGGTTTAGGGATAGACAACAACAACTCGAAAGCCAGACAAAGCGGATTCACTCCCTGGCCTTCGAAACCCTAGCAATACCAATCACAACTAGACGTAGGCTTTTACCTTCATCGAAGGGGCCGAACTAGTATAAACTCCCGTGTCCCCTTGTCCGGTTTAACCCCTTTAAGCTAACCCGTTGCGATGGCTCCACAACTAAGTCCTTTCACGAGGACATCTGCCGTGACAAACCCACGATAGTTGGCGCCCACCGTGGGGCTATCGCATGATGGTTTCGAGTTCTTGAAGGGCAGCTTCGATGGACTTAAGGGATACGCTGTGGGCCGGATGACGAAGATTCGCCGCAGCAAGCTCTACATCGACAACGCAGGATGGGGTCTCGAGGCCGATTCAATCGAATACGGGTACCGGGTCCCCTTTGGTGGGACTCACGTCTTCATCGGCAAGATCGGCGAGCCGGCCCCCGAGCCGGACATCTGCACCGACATCATCGAAACGGCTCAGCGTGCAAGTCCTTCGCCGGTTCAGCCCGAGGCAAGGCATGTTTTCGTAGGTGTCGTCCATGGATCAGGGCACGAGGACGGACCGGTGTCCGAAGGAGAAACCGTAGTCTGCTCTGATGACGAGTCTTCTGGAGAAACCGAATCACTTTACTAGTTGCAGGACAGCCGGATTGAGGGAGGATCCGATGGCAACAGTATTCCCGATTCCCCCGGTCTGCCAAACCGGGCCGCCATCTTCATGGCCGGCACACAATCGGCGCCTCATTCATCTACCGCCGCAGCAATGCTCTCCGGTTCAACAACGGCCACACCAGCAGGGGAAGGAAGCTCGGCGCCACCTCCGGCCCAAGTCTTATCTGATTTGTTCGACGCTCTGGCAACATTGATGATCGCGGAGGTAGACGCAGCAGCCAGGGATCAGCACGATGCGGAGATCGCAGAGGTGAAAGATCAGATAGCCCAGGCCAAGGCGGACCTGGCAGCAGAGAACGCTAGGATGGCTATGGAGCGGGCCGAGTTGGAAGCACAGGCTTATCGGATTAGACTGGATCAGAATGCTTCAGAGGAAGTCATGAGAAGAAGGTACCGATCACGTCTCCCGTCGGTTTATGAGCCGCAGAATCTTTTCAACACGCCAGGCGCAGGAGCTGGTAACCAACCCACACTAAACCAGGCGGGGGCGCCAGGAGCAGGAGCGCCGGTTCAACCGCGCACGACGGACCTGCCTCGCCAGAACAACATTGTACCATCAACGCCGCCCGGGCATTATTCCAACCCGTTGGACAACATTGTGGCCGCTGCGTCACGCCTGGCGGCCCTCCCAACCGACGGCGAGTCACCAGTGGCAGTGGAAGCACGTCGGGCCAGGGATCTCCTTCAGACAACACTAAATCAATAGCAAGCATATTCACACAGCCGTGAGAGGATTCACTCCACTCTCCGCCCAAGCCGGAGTTATAGCAGACACGTGGAAGACGAACCGGCCGTGTCCAGTAGTGCACGCCGCCGAAATTCGCCACGAGGGAACAACCCGGCTGGGGGAGGTGCTAATGCACAAGATGTTGTGGATCATGGCCGCGCATGTCAAGAGGCCGAGTTGACAGCTCGACACGAGGCACGACAACATACTCCGGTTCACCCCACTGCCTCCGTGGAGCCAGGGGCGACGTTCAGTTCCTTAGGGGTACCGTGTTTATCTCCTGCTTTGCGTAATGTGCGACTACCCAAGGATTTCAAGGGACCTCATAAGGTACCAAATTATACTGCCGATTTGCAGCCAGAGGCATGGGTGGAGAGCTATGAGATGGCAATGGAGTTGTCAGATGTGGACGAGGCGGTGTGTGCTAAATATTTCACCATGATGTTGGAAGGAACAGCTCACACTTGGTTGAAGAGCTTGCCGACCAACTCTATTGGATCATGGGCCGAATTGAAGCACCGGTTTATCCAGAACTTCAAGGATACGTGTAAGCAGCCGATGTCAATTGTAGATCTGGCCGCTTGTGTCCAAGAGGAAGGGGAGGCCACGACCCATTGGGTCAAACGGGTCTCGGCGATTTTGCATTCGTCAGATCGTATCAACGCAGACACCGCAGTGTTAACGTTAGAGGGTAATTGCCGTTTCAAACCGTTGAAACAGAAGTTGGGAAGGCTCATACGTCACTGCAACGACATGTCAACACTCATGGCTGCTTTGGTTAAATACGCCGATTCAGATAATACCAAGGATCCGGATTCAGAGGAGGACAAACCGGAGAAGGGTAATAGGACCGACAATGCCAAAGGCCAGCAGCACAATCCGGCAGGCCATGGAAACGTTGGTAAGCTCAAGGCCGACAGTGGTTTGGACTTTGTCGCAAATACCAACACGCAGGAGAATGGCCAGCGCCGTAAAGGCAAGCAGCCCCAGAGGGGTGGAGGTCCAGGCAACAATTTGGAGCGTTTGTTAAATCAGCCCTGTCCAAAGCATGGATCAAAGGAGAAACCGGCATCACATCTCTGGAAAGATTGTTATATCATGCGGGATTTCAAGAATTCCAATATGTTCCAATATGACAACGGCCCGCCCGGCGGTTCAGGAGGAGGTTTCCACGGGCCGGGTTACAGAGGCGGTGGTTCCGGTTCAGGGTTTCCAGGCAATCAAACCAGACACGTCAATCAAGGACACCAAGGCAACCATGGAGGTTACAACCATCAGAGGAGTCAGCAGTAGCAGCAGCAGTCGGGTTATCAGAGCAATCCCAAATAGCTGAACATCGGGCAATATCATGTCTTCACTACTAGTTTGTGTAAACGTGATCAGAAGCTTCACAAAAGGGTAGTCAACTCTGTTGAGCCGGCAGTACCTCAGTATTTACGCTGGTCGGAGCAACCTATTTTGTGGAGCAGAGAGGATCACCCGCCCCGGGTTGATAATCCAGGTCATTTGGCCTTGGTGGTAGCCCCTCAAGTTGGGGGATACAAGTTCACTAAAGTGCTCATGGATGGGGGAAGTAGTATCAATATTTTGTATTATGATACATTCCGCCGTATGGGGTTGACAGATAAGGATCTTAAACCGTCGAATACGGTATTTCATGGTGTGGTGCCTGGTAAGTCTGCATATCCCGTTGGTAAGATAGCTTTGGAGGTAGCTTTTGGAGATGACTACGATTCAAGGTCAGAAACAGTGACATTTGAGGTGGTGAAGATCAAAAGTCCTTACCATGCTCTGTTTGGGCGGCCGGTTTATGCTAAGTTTATGGCAAGGCCATGTTTTGTTTACCTGCAGCTTAAAATGCCAGGTCATAAGGGGACTATCACAGTACATGGAAGTAGAAAGATTGCTTTGGAGTGTGAAGAAGGCGATGCGGCTTAGGCTGAGTCGGTTTGTGCCACGGAGGAGTTAACATTCTATAAGGAGCAAGTTGATCCGACAGACATGACCTCCGTAAAAAAGCCAACCATGGAACATGATCCAGCATTGAAGTTCAAATCAGCTACAGACACTAAGATGGTTGACTTTGTCCCTAGCAATTCATCCAAACAGTTCAGCATCAGCACTAACCTGGATCCCAAATAGGAAAGCGCGCTCATCGAGTTCATCTATGAGAATTGGGACATCTTTGCATGGAAACCTTCTGACATGCCAGGTGTACCGAGAGAACTCGCTGAGCACACACTCAACATTGATCCAAAATTCAAACCGGTCCGACAGTTCCTCCGCCGCTTCAACGAGGAAAGGCGCAAGGCTATAGGTGAAGAGGTCGCCCGTTTGTTGGCTGCTGGGTTTATTGTTGAATTTTTTCATCTAGAGTGGTTAGCCAATCTGGTGCTGGTTCTTAAGAAAAACGACACTTGGCGCATGTGTGTGGACTACACAGATTTAAACAAGGCTTGCCCTGCAGACCCCTTTGCTCTCCCTCGCATTGATCAGATAATTGATGCTATGGCGGGTTGTGACCGTTTGTGTTTTTCGGATGCTTACTCTGGTTATCATCAGATCAAAATGGCAGTTAAGGACCAGGAGAAGACAGCCTTTATAACTCCCTTTGGAGCCTTCTGCTATGTTTCCATGCCCTTTGGACTCAAGAGTGCCCAGGCAACTTACCAGCGATGTGTTCAGAATTGCCTTCATAAGCAAATTGGGCGCAATGTCCATGCGTATGTAGATGATATTGTGGTCAAATCCAGAAAGGAGGAGACTTTGATAGATGATCTACGGGAAACTTTTGACAATCTCCAGGTCTACAAGATGATGCTCAATCCGGAGAAGTGTGTTTTCGGTGTCCCAGCAGGCAAGCTCTTAGGCTTTCTAGTTTCAAATAGAGGCATTGAGGCTAATCCGGAAAAGATTGCAGCGATTACTTCCTTGGCTAAACCGGCGTGTATTAACGATGTGCAATGTCTGGCCGGCCGGATTACAGCCTTGAGCCGGTTTATCAGCCGCCTTGGAGAGAAGGCCATTCCCTTATATCATATGCTCAAGAAAACGGATAACTTTGTTTGGAGTGAAGCAACTGATAAGGCGTTTGAAGATCTGAAGAAACAACTCGTGGAACCGCCCGTGCTGTCAGCACCGATCGATAAAGAGCCCTTATTATTATATGTGGCTGCTAATGCCCGGGCTGTCAGCGTAGCCATTGTGGTAGAGCGCAAAGAGCCTGGCAAAGAGTATCCGGTTCAACGGCTGGTTTATTATATCAGTGAGCTGCTCATTGAGTCAAAGCAGAGGTATCCGCATTGGCAGAAACTGGTGTATGGGCTGTTTATGGCAAGACGGAAGCTCAAACACTATTTTCAGGGCCATCCTATCACAGTAGTCAGTTCAGCTCCTCTGGGTGACATCATTCAAAACAGAGAGGCAACTGGCCGGATTGCCAAGTGGGCCATTGAGCTTGGACCCCACGGGCTCAGATATATACCCCGCACGACGATCAAGTCCCAGGCACTCGTAGATTTCATCAACGATTGGATGGAGTTACAGGCACCTAAGGAGAAACCAGATAATACATATTGGACTATTCATTTTGATGGGTCCAGACAGCTAGAGGGTTCGGGGGCTGGAGTCGTATTAACCTCCCCATGAGGTGATAAGTTTTGTTATGTCCTCCGTTTAATGTTCCCTTGTACTAACAATGCAGCTGAATATGAGGCTTTACTCCACGGTCTTCGGATGGCTAAAGAGATGAATTTGAGCCGAGTTAAGTGCTTCGGCGATTCAGATCTAGTGGCTCAGCAAGTGTCTGGCACTTGGGATTCTAAGGACCCACTCATGGCTGCATATCGGCGAGAGGTGGACATAGTGGCTGGTCACTTTAAAGGTTATCAGGTGGACCATATAGACTGGCGGAAGAATGAAGCGACGGACGCTTTAAGTCGTCTTGGTTCCCAACGTAAACCGGTTCCGCCCAATGTCTCTCTTGATGTGTTGCACAATCCGTCAGTCAAAATACCAACCAAAGAAGATTTGTCTGTTCCTGATCCGGAGGCTCAATTGGTGGCAGCTTTGCATGCCATACCGGATTGGACGATCCCATATCTGGATTACATGAACCGGGGCGAGTTACCAGCTGAGGAAACGTTGGCCCGACAGATAATCCAGCGTTCCAAGTCCATGACCATACTCAACGGGGAGTTACATCGTTACAGTGTTTCAGGAGCGATTCAACGATGCGTTTCTCCTCAAGAAGGTTGTGAGATTTTGCGAGAAATTCATGAAGGGGATTGCGGTCATCACGCTGGTTCAAAGTCGTTGGTTGCTAAAGCTTTTCGCCACGGTTTTTATTGGTTGACGGCGCATGCTGATGCGGAGGATTTGGTCAAAAGATGTGATGGATGTCAAAAGTTTGCCCGCCGTGCGCATGTTCCGGCTCAAGAGTTGCAGATGATTCCAATTACGTGGCCGTTTGCCACTTGGGGGCTGGATATGGTTGGACCATTCAAGCGCTCCAAGGACAAGAAGACCCATCTGTTAGTAGCAGTTGATAAATTCACTAAATGGGTAGAGGCAGAGCCAGTCAGCAAGTGTGATGCAGCCACAACGGTTCAATTCATCAAAAAGGTGATATTCCGGTTTGGCTTTCCACATAGCATTATAAAAGATAATGGCACTAACTTGTCAAAAGGAGAGATGGAAGAATTCTGTCAACGTGAGCACATCCGGCTTGATCTAGCATCAGTGGCTCACCCCCAATCTAATGGTCAAGAGGAAAGGGCAAATCAAGAAATTCCGCGGGGTATCAAACCAAGGCTTATGGTTCCCTTAAAGCGGACGCCGGGTTGTTGGGTCGAGGAGCTACCTTTTGTGTTATGGAGCATCAACACCACACCCAATAGGTCTACGGGTTACACGCCTTTCTTCATGGTTTATGGAGCAGAGGCGGTTCTTCCTAGTGACATCCGTCACGATTCGCCCCGTGTGGCAGCTTATGTTGAAGCTGATAATGAGAAGGCACGTCAGGATTCTCTGGACCTGTTAGATGAAGAGCGGGATCTTGCAGCAGCGCGTTCGGCGATTTATCAACAAGATCTTCGACATTATCACAGCCGCCGGGTTAAAACTAGAACCTTTCAAGAAGGTGATTTGGTGCTCCGGCTCATCCAGGATCAGACTGATATGCATAAGTTATCCCCCCCCCCCTTGGGAAGGACCCTTTGTGGTCAGCAAAAATCTGCACAACGGATCCTACTACCTCATTGATGTTCGAGAGCATGAAGACTCACGTCAATCGGAGGAGGAGACAAAGCAGCCATGGAACATAGCTCTCCTTCGGCCTTACTATACTTGAAGCCATAGGCTTTTTCACCTGTACATATTTATGACAGTGTATATACCATATAATAAATCGGAGCCTCCATTATAAGCGGGGTATCTGTTCTTTCTTATATCATATGTGTGCTTTTACAAGTTAACGGTCAAAGCGGAGTCTTTGTTAAACCAGATTTAGCAACTACATAAAGATAAAGAAAATTACTAGGGGGCTTGGTCATGTTTGAACCACAGCTACACCTCTTGATAGGCATTTCAGCCACACAAGGAAAAATTTGTGGAGCCAAAGAGAGTATTGTGCACTGTACAAACTCAAACATAGGCACACGCTGAGCTTCGCTCACAAAGTTACTTGGGGGCTCTTTTTTGCAAAGCAACAAAGAGTTTGAAAGGACCCTCGTAATTGGCTATCAAGCCACGGCTTGGAAGCCTGGTGTATTCACCTAAAACCCCGGGTTAACCTGCCTTCATAAAGTAAGCCACTCCTATCCAGGTAATCCTGGCATGACCCATCGAACGTTTGACAAGTCAATCTTTTACAGACCCTGAACTTGTCATAGTTAAAACGGTGATTGGTTAATTGGAGGCCCATCTTAAAAGGCTTTGTTAAATGGTTTAACTCAGAGGCCTGGCAGCCCATGAAAAGCCTCGATTTGGAGCCTGGCAGCTCGTAAAAAGCCTCGCATACTTTCCTATTTGAATTTTGTTTGTTGACAATCATAAGTATTTTTTGATAAACCGGCATCCTTGATCCGGTTTGCTTTCCAACCACCAGCTGTTGGCTCATGATCAGTTATAAACCGGTGGTCACTGACCCGGTATGGTTTGACTATATCACCAGTGTTATGAAGAAAATCCGATAGGTATACCGGTCCGGTTTAATAGATAGACCGGCATTATGAAGATGAGATTATCAAACGTATCGGGTTGGTGTTAAACACCTTTGCTGTATACACATTTGCTCACTCAATGAGGTATGTTATGTACATTATTTTTTGTACAAACACTTGATTATTCAGCTCAAGTACTATATACTTCTTGGATATTATGACATGTTTAGCGGTAAACCGCTAGACACTTTTAAGTTTTTTGTACCCAGGAAGGCAAGTCATCATAGACTATGCATAAAATATATCCTGAAGGGCGGCACAGATTGTAACAAAGGGCTATGAAGCATGCTCGATGGCATGGCAGATAAACAAAGTTTCAGCTATCCTATTACATGAAGCTTTAAAGCGGCTCAACAGTGCCGTTGTTTTTCACAGTAGCCATATAAACCGGCGACCGGATCAGGACTCTTCATCACGACGGTTTGACGGTTGCGGATCAGTTGGTGTACGCACTTCTTCATCCCTCCCCAGCCGCTGGAAATCAGTCGTTGACCAATCGATTCCGGTTAAAGCTCGGAATACTGCTTCTTCATGGATAAGATCAGATGGGTTAATATCAGGGGCATAAGTGTGCTTATGAATCGGAGGCACAAGTTCTTCGACTTCATGGATCTCGGCCGGCTGTCTTTTCCCTTCTGCATCATAAAACGGTTGAAAATGGGACAAATCGGTGTCTTCAGCTAATTTGCTGGCCGCTGGCCGCATCTGTTTGGTCAACCGCCGAAGATCATCATTGTCAAAGTTTGAACTGTCTTCTTTAACGCCTGGATACCCTTTAATGATATCCTCCGCTTCAAGATCTGGAATCCAGGCCTTGGCTCGAATAAGGGCAGTTAATGCTCCGGCTCTTGCAGTGGCTCTTTTCAACTTGGCAATACGCGCCGGTAACATGCCCAGCTTCTCAAGGGTTTCCTTAATCAACGTTGGCGCTGGTTTGTTATAAGCTGCTGTACTGATGGCTCGCTGAGATCCAGAGTATAGCTGCTCAACCAATGTGTATGCCACTTTGAGCTTCATCCGCATATCTGCACCAAGATGAGTGATCCGAGTTCCTGCCAAAGATTTTTTCAACATCGTGGTCAGTTTTAAGATTCATTGACTGATACAACATACATAAGCAGATACTTACCAAAGATAGCAGAGGTCATAGCGTTGATTTGGCGCTTCAAACCGGCTAGTTCTTCAGCCACCGGTTTCAGGGCTTCCTCGGCATCTACGGCTCTTTTGGTCAAACCGGCTTTTTTGGTTTCCCATGCAGCACGATCTTGATTGAAGGATTCTTTCAATTTTTCCATTCCAGCCAGGGCCTGGGTCAGCTCCTCTTTGGCTTTTGCAGCTTCAGCTTGTTGTGACTTCACATTTTCTTGCAAGTCAGAGTTTTTGGCATCTTTGCTTCTCATTTCAGCCTGCAACATTGAAGGTATCTTCAACAAAACAACATATATATGCACTAAGTATAAAGCATATAACAAGTTATCCACTTCATACTTGGGGGCTAATGCTTATTTGCTCTCAAATACTACCTTCTATGCAAGTCTCCAGAACAATGCAAGCATTATCCTTGACACTTGGGGGCTAATGTACATTTGTTCTAAACTGGCGGTGTGGATTAAAAACCAGATTAACTTGCCAAGTTAAACCGGCCTTTGGGGGCTATGCTACAGAATGTTATTTCATTTTTCAAACATGAGTTTTATCTATGATTGAAGACACGCCTTGGCAAGGATTAATGATGGGATGCTTAAAGTGTTACAAAGACCCGGTTTATGATTGACAATCATAAAATGGCTCTTGGGGGCTACTTGGAATAGTATTTCAGCTATAAAGCAATGTGCAAGGGAGAAGAATTTACCTCATATCGTTCTTTCATCAAATTCACCAAACCGGCTTCATAATCCCGGTTTGAGTGCAGACGGTTCAAGAAGCCAGAATGAAGCTCATCAGCGTTAAGATGAGCATAGTTTGATAAGTCGCTGCTCAATTTACCTTTATCCCTGGCAATTTGCTCTTCTTTTGCACTATGTTGAGTCAAAATGACGTGATGACCAGGAGAACTGTGGCCTGCTCCAGTAATAATAACGTCATCGCCTTGGCCTTCAGGATTTTGGGCGGATGATGATGGAATTTCAGTGTCTTTCATTGAATTAGCCCGGTTTGGTTCTGCCGGTTCAGCATCAGGGGCGACAGGCTCAACATTTGTGGGTTCGTCAGTATGTTGGACGTCAAGGGGCGGATCATAAAAAGTTGTTTCAGGATGGAGGCCTTCCGGTTCACCTGTTTGCTCCGGTTCAACTCTTGGTTCTTCTTCTTCTTCAGCAACAGGGTCTTCTGGCGGATTGGTGACCAGAGCTTTCTTGCTGGGTCTAGCTTTGGCCCTGCAAACAGAATAAAAAGGGTTAACATCCTGTTCAAAAGATGTAGGGCGCATTGAAAGGAAAGGTTTTTCGTAACTCACCCAGCCACAGTTTTCAAAGGGGGGAGTTGAGTTGCTGTCGATTCACCAGAAGAGGAAGGAGGTCTCACCTGATAATTTGAATCGGACGGATTAGGAGGCTGTCTGAAATAACCTGCCTTGGGGTAAGAATGGTCAGAAGTAGGAGAGACCTCAGACCGACGCTTCTGAACTGGAGTATCAGGTAAACCGGTAGAGGTGACCTGTTGGCCACTGTGCCGAGTTGTCCGGCGAGCCTCATGCTGTTGAGTCTTCAAAATAAATGTTGGATTCAAGTGAGCAAGAGGATGATAAAAGCTTACTTTCCATATTGTTTGGCAAGGTTTTTGTGTTGGCATAGAGTCTGAACCGGAGCAAAGGGTAATTACCTCTACGTCCTCAGCCTGACTAGCTTCGGCCTCCTCCTGAGGAAGATCATTGTTAACAAGATGCATAAAAAGAGAGCCAAGTGAGTGAAGTTCTACCTCAGCTTCTGGGTCATCAGTATCATCATCAAGCTCCATATTAATCCGGTCAGCCGTTTTCCGCTTTGACGTCCGTTTTATGGCTTTGGTCTTCGGGCGGGTTGGCTTGGCCACTTTGTCTCTAGTTGGCTTTGTCACTTTCTCTATGGATTTCCGTTTCCAGAAGGGGTCATCACCCTATACATATAAAGAAGAAGGGTTACAGCTTGTATAAGTCAAAGATATTAGAGATGAAGAGGAAGTGTAATGCTTACAGCAGACGGTTTGTTCTTGGTGTAGAAGGGACTCAGGCCGGTTTGACTACAGACCAGTTCCGATTCATTCAGAATCTTCTTTACACCTTCAGTAACTTCTTCCTCAGATAATTGGATGTTGCAGTGGCGTTGTGGATCGTCAACCTCACCGGTATATTCGCACATTAAACCGGGACACCAGCTTAGCGGCAAGATACTCCAGGATATCCAACAGCGTACAAAATCCACACCTGTTAAACTGTTTGCCATAAAGGCCCGGAGCTTGGCGATTTGAGGAGCATATTTTGCCCTTTCTGAGGAGCTCAGGTGTTGTGGCATTGGGTGAGTATTGGATAATCTATGATCTCGGAAGCCAGGGAGGGGATTCTCATCTTCAGGCGAAGTGTCTCTACAATAGAACCATGTTTGGTTCCATTCCTTTGGGTGGCTATGGTGTTTGGCATGAGGAAATTCCACTTCTTTCCGCTTTTGAATCGAAACAACACCAAGCTCTGTATTCGGCCCATTCACAAACTCTGTGCGCCGGTTTAAGTGAAAGAAATCCCGGAACAATTCTGCAGTTGGTTCTTCCTGTAAATACGCTTCATAGAAGACTTGGAAATTGCATAAGTTGGAGACTGAATTGGGACCAATATCTTGTGGATGCAGTTGGAAGCTGGCAAGCACATCTTGATAAAATTTTGACCCTGGCGGTTTGAAACCACAGCCTATATGGTCAACAAAGATTACCACTTCGCCTTGTCTTGGGGTTGGAGGATTCTCAGTTCCTGGGGATCGCCATTTGATCTCAGTTTTCTTAGGCAGAGAGCCGATGCTAACCATCTCATCCAGTTGAGCCTCAGTAACCCGGGAACAAGCCCAGTTGCAAGCAGTGAATTGTTTGGCCATTGCAAAGCGAACAAACTGATGAAAGGCCGGTTTATAAATTATGCATGATCATACACAAGAGACAAGGGAGTAAGAAACGTACTGATATAATAAATGGTACAACCCAGAGACTAGTATAATGAGAAAGAAGGTAATGCTAGCGCAGGATTGATCAGACACTGTTAAGCCAGAGCGTAATTATGAAGGTAACATGCTCTTCTGGTTTATCAGAGGGCTAATGGCATAGACTATTTATCCAATGTCAAATCGCTTATATTGGTGCGAGGAGAAACAGATCTCACAGTGATGTATAAAACTTTCGGAACTAGAGATAAGACAGAAAAGCAAAAATAATTGGATCTTGAAGGGGTGCAGAACTGGAGCAATTTTTGATAAACAGATCAGTTGTTTGTGCATAAAGATTTGTGATGATCATGGTAGGTAAGCTACGGTAAGAGATGTATCAAGCATGAAGTGTCCATCTATTAAAGGAAGAACATGGAAGAATAGCACTGATGAACTTCGGAAGAACTACGAGGAGTATCGAAACCCTAGAACAGATCTATGGTGAAAAAAGCAGAGAACTTACCGGAGCTAGTGAGGAAGCAGAAGGGCGCTGTAGTTCTCTGGTGCGTTCAGGGCGATGCAGCGGCCGAGGCCGGAGCAGAAACGATGGTCGACAGTGGCGGCAGAGTTCCAGAGGCTGAGTGGCGCGAGGAAGACGATGCGAAGAGGCATGGGGGGAAACGGTGAAAATGACCCCTCGGTCCTATTTATAAGGCGAAGTGAAAAATGGCAAGTGCGGGAATTGAGGAGTCCAAAAAATGGATAAGTTAATAAAGGTGTCGCCTCGATAACTGGATATATATTAAATGAAGGAAATCTCCGATATCAACGGATGGATGACGTCAGGACGGTTTATCGTAATTTTGAAGTATGACGTTACGGCGGTTTACAAGATCAAAAATGAAGACAAGAGAGAAGATTTTCTCTAAAGTGTGGAAGATTGACATGAACAAGTTCAAACCAATCTGGGGCCTAATGTTGGGGATATTACTACTGGAGGTAAACCGTCCTTGGGTAGCCGGGTTGACTCTTTGAAGATTAGAAGCCCATGAAGATGTAAAGATGCTAGCGCTTTACGGAGGGCCCAAAGGCGAGTTATAGTATGTAAATGTAAACCGGCCCAGTCATGTAACTTGTATAGTAAGATAGAAAGAGAGAGGCATACTAGAAAGAAAAAGAAAACTGATAGTACTTTGCATGCTAATGAACCTGTTGTAGACACACCTGAGAATCCCAATGATATTTGTATTGCTGATGCCGAGACACAATCTGGTAATGAACATGAAACTAGTGCTAATGTTAATGATGATGTTCATATTTATGCTTGATAACCCACAAGTATAGGGATCAATTGTAGCCTCTTTCGATAAGTAAGAGTGTCTAACCCAACAAGGAGCTAAAGGTAGAACAAATATTCCCTCAAGTTCTATCGACCACCGATACAAATCTACACACGCTTGACGTTCGCTTTACCTAGAACAATTATGAAACTAGAAGTACTTTGGTGTTTTTGGGTAAACTTGCAAGAAAGTAAAGAACACAAAAATAAAAGCTAGGGTCTGTTTAGATAAAGACACAACTAAATTAGTTTTAGTAGAGAGCTTTCGTCAACAAGAAAGTTATTTTTCCCTAGGTAATCGATAACTAGACCGGTAATCATTATTGCAATTTTATTTGAGGGAGAGGCATAAGCTAACATACTTTCTCTACTTGGATCATATGCACTTATGATTGGAACTCTAGCAAGCATCCGCAACTACTAAAGATTCATTAAGGTAAAACCCAACCATAGCATTAAAGTATCAAGTCCCCTTTATCCCATACACAAACAACCTACTTACTCGGGTATGTGCTTCTGTCACTCAGGCCACCCACCATAAGCAAATCATGAACATATTGCAAACCCTACAGCGGGAATCCCTCACGCTTGCGCGACACGGAGAGCACCATAGGACAGCACCAATAATAAAACATACAACTCAAACCAATCTTGATCATCAAATAGCCATTAGGACAAAACAGATCTACTCAAACATCATAGGATAGCCATACATCATTGGGAAATAATATATAGCGTTGAGCACCATGTTTAAGTAGATATTACAGCGGGTAAGAGAGAGGTTACACCGCTGCATAGACGGGGGAAGAGTTGGTGATGACGGCGGTGAAGTTGTTGGTGAAGATGGCGGTGATGATGATGGCCCCGGCAGCGCTTCGACGCCACCGGAAGCAAGGGGGAGAGGGGCCCCCTTCTTCTTCTTCTTCCTTGACCTCCTCCTTAGATGGGAGAAGGGTTTCCCCTATGGTCCTTGGGTCCCATGGCGTGGGAGGGGCGAGAGCCCCTCCGAGATTGGATCTATCTCTCTGTTTCTCTCTGGTTCTGCGTTCTGTTCTGGCTCTGTTTCACCATATCGTGTATATATGGAGATCCGTAACTCAGATTGGCCTGAAACCTTCGCCATGAATTTTTTCCGAATATTAGCTTTCTTGCGGCAAAAGAAGAGTGTCAACCGCCTTACGGTGGGCTCACGAGGGTAGGGGGCGCGCCCAGGGGGCAGGCGCGCCCCTGCCTCGTGACCACCTCGGGCACTGGTTCGCGTTGATTTTCCTTCCAAATTTTCCATATTTTCCAAAAATAAGCTCATTCCGTTTTTATCCCGTTTGGACTCCGTTTGATATGGATATTTTGTGAAACCAAAAACATGCAACAGACAGGAACTGGCACTGGGCACTGGATCAATATGTTAGTCCCAAAAATAATATAAAAAGTTGCCAAAAAGTATATGAAAGTTGAATAATATTGGCATGGAACAATCAAAAATTATAGATACGACGGAGACGTATCAGCATCCCCAAGCTTAATTCTTGCTCATCCTCGAGTAGGTAAATAATAAAAAAGATAATTTTTGATGTGGAATGCTACCTAGCATAATCTTGATCATATGTCTAATCATGACATGAATATTAAGACACGAGTGATTCGAAGCAATAATCTATCCTTTGACATAAAGACAATAATATTTCAAGCATACCAACCAAGCAATTATGTCTTATTGAAATAACATAGCCAAAGAAAGATCATCCCTACAAAATCATATAGTCTGGCTATGCTCCATCTTCACCACACAAAGCATTCACATCATGCACAACCCCGATGACAAGCCAAGCAATTGTTTGATACTTTTGACGTTCTCAAACCTTTTCAACTTTCACGCAATTCATGAGCGTGAGCCATGGACATAGCACTATAGGTGGAATAGAATATGATGATGGGGGTTATGTGGAGAAGACAAAAAAGGAAGAAAGTCTCACATAAACTAGGCGTATCAACGGGATATGGAGATGCCCATTAATAGATATCAATGTGAGGAGTAGGGATTGCCATGCAACGGATGCACTAGAGCTATAAGTATATGAAAGCTCGAACTGAAACTAAGTGGGTGCGCATCCAACTTGCTTGCTCATGAAGACCTAGGGCATTTGAGGAACCCATCGTTGGAATATACAAGCCAAGTTCTATAATGAAAATTCCCACTAGTATATGAAAGTGATTACTCAAGAGACTCTCTATATGAAGAACATGGTGCTACTTTGAAGCAAAAGTGTGGAAAAAGGATAGTAACGTTGCCCCTTCTCTCTTTTTCTCTCATTTTTTGTTTTTCTCTTTTTTTCTTTTCTTTTTTTGTTTTGTTTTTTTGGGCCTTCTCTTTTTTATGGCCTTTTTTTTTCCGGAGTCTCATCCCGACTTGTGGGGGAATCATAGTCTCCATCATCCTTTCCTCACTGGGGCAATGTCCTAATAATGATGATCATCACACTTTTATTTACTTACAACTCAATATTACAACTCGATATCTAGAACAAAGATATGACTCTATATGAATGCCTCCGGCGGTGTACCGGGATGTGAAATGATCTAGCGTAGCAATGACATCAAAAAACGGGCAAGCCATGAAAACATCATGCTAGCTATCTTACGATCATGCAAAGCAATATGACGATAAATGCTCAAGTCATGTATATGATGATGATGGAAATTGCATGGCAATATATCTCGGAATGGCTATGGAAATGCCATGATAGGTAGGTATGGTGGCTGTTTAGAGGAAGATATAATGAGGCTTATGTGTGACAGAGCGTATCGTATCACGGGGTTTGGATGCACCGACGAAGTTTGCACCAACTCTCGAGGTGAGAAAGGGCAATGCACGGTACCGAAAAGGCTAGCAATGATGGAAGGGTGAGAGTGCGTATAATCCATGGACTCAACATTAGTCATAAAGAACTCACATACTTATTGCAAAAATCTATTAGTCATCAAAACAAAGTACTATGCGCATGCTCCTAGGGGGATAGATTGGTAGGAAAAGACCATCGCTCGTCCCCGACCGCCACTCATAAGGAAGACAATTAATAAATACCTCATGCTCCCACTTCGTTACATAACGGTTCACCATACGTGCATGCCGCGGGACTTGCAAACCTCAACACAAGTATTTCTCAATTTCACAATTACTCGACTAGCATGACTCTAATATCACCACCTTTATATCGCAAAACTATTGCAAGGAATCAAACATATCATATTCAGCGATCTACAAGTTTATGTAGGATTTTATGACTAACCATGTGAATGACCAGTTCCTGTCATCTCTCTAAATAGATATAAGTGAAGCAAGAGAGTTTAATTCTTTCTACAAAAGATATGCCCACGCTCTAACAAATATAAGTGAAGCAAAAGAGCATTCTACAAATGGCGGTTGTCTAAGTGAAGAGAAACAGGCAATCCAAACTTCAAATGATATAAGTGAAGCACATGAAGCATTCTATAAAGCCATACTCAAAAGATATAAGTGAAGTGTAAAGAGCATTCTATAAATCAACCAAGGACCATCTCATACCAGCATGGTGCATAAAAAAATAAAAACCTAAATGTAAAAGATGCTCCAAGACTTGCACATATCGCATGAACGAAACGAATTCAAAACATACCGATACTTGTTGAAGAAAGAGGGGATGCCTTCCCAGCATCCCCAAGCTTAGACGCTTGAGTTTCCTTGAATATTTACTTGGGGTGCCTCGGGCATCCCCAAGCTTGAGCTCTTGCCTCTCTTCCTTCTTCTCACATTGAAACCTTCTCAATCATTGAACACTTCATCCACACAAAAAACTTCAACAGAAAACTCGGTAAGATCTGTTAGTATAATAAAGCAAATCACTACTCTAGGTACTATTGCAAACCAATTCATATTTTGTTTTTGCATTGTGTCTACTTTAATATAACTTTTTCATGGCTTAATCCACTGATATAAATTGATAGTTTCATCAAAACAAGCAAACTATGCATCAAAAAACAGAATCTGTCTAAAACAGAACAGTCTGTAGCAATCTGAACATTCACCATACTTCTGATACTTGAAAAATTCTTCCAAAATTAGGAAAAATAAAACATTTGTACAGAAGGAGAGTGCAAAAAGAATCAGAACCATTTGACGTTCCAGTAAAAAAAAATTAAAATTCATGCACTACAGCCAAAGTTTTTGTCCTGCACCGCACAAACCAACAAGCATTGTAACCATCCTAAAGGCAAACTTGGCATATTATTTTTATAATACAATGGAATTGTACAAGGGGATAATTATTTTTGTTGAAAAGTTTCTGTAATCAAGATTCACAAAGTTTCCGTGAGCATGAACAAAGTTCAAGGCTAGCTCCCACTTCAACAATGATTGTCTCTCTCATTTTCGCTTTTCTTTTTGAAAAAGCTTTGGGTTCCCCTCTTTATTTTTGTTGTTTTTAAACTATATGAAAGCACTCGACAGAAATAAATGACTCTCTAAAACTTCCGGGTTGTCTCCCAGGCAGCGCTTTCTTTAAAGCCATTAAGCTAGGCATATAGTGCTCAAGTAGTGAATCCACCCGGATCCCAAGGTATATCAAAGCCAAATTTAATTAACAATGATTTGTAATTTAGTAGTGAGCACAAAGCAACATATATCATATAATGGCGAAGTCTAACTCCCTTCCTATGCATCGACATGTCATAAAAGAACAATTCATGCACACATAGTAAAGGCCAATGCATAGTATAAACATTATCTTGCAATTTTATCATGTGGGAAACATAGAGAGGTGGAGATATAGTTCCTCTCTCATAATAATTGCAAGTAGGAGCAGAAAGCACATGCATATTATATTTATCAAAACCATCATGTGCAACGGTAAAAGGCAACCCATTAATATAATCCTTAATAAGTGCAAACTTCTTCGATATAGTGTAATTGGGAGAATTCAAAAAGATAATAGGACTATCATGTGTGGGTGCAATAGCAACAATTTCATGTTTAACATAAGGAACTATAGCAAGTTCATCTTCATAAGCATTATCCATATTGGCATCTTGGCCACAAGCATAGCAAGCATCATCAAAAAGGGATATTTCAAGAGAATCAATGGGATCATAACAGTCATCATAGCAATCATCCTTCGGTAAGCATGAAGGGGAATTAAACAATGTATGAGTTGAAGAGTTACTCTCATTAGAAGGTGGGCACGGGTGATCAATCCGCTCTTCCTCCTTTTGTTCTTCGCTCTCCTCCTCATATTTTTCATCTAATGAGCTCACAGTTTCATCAATTTCTTCTTCCATAGACTCTTGCAAAATATTAGTCTCTTCTTGGACAGCGGAGTAGTCCTCAATATATAGTTTAACATAAGCATTAGAAGCATAATTCTCATAACAATATTCAAGTATGGCAAATTTTTCAGATTTGTAAAGAGTAGCATCATACTTTTCAATCAAAGAAGCAATTTCAAAAGCACCCTTAAAAGCAACAAATTCTTCAATTTGTTGAACATCATAGTAATTATAAACACCCTTAGCATACGAAGATATGATTCCATTATCACTAAACTCACATTGATAGGGAAGGTGTTTCTTAGGGTTTTCAGAACAACAAATAAAATCATATATTTCACATAAATTCCAAGCATGGCATTGCAAACGATGAATTTGATCCACTAAACGTTTCCCTTTTTCAGATATACGGTGTCGCACATAACAAGCATGCTCATCTAAATATTTGCCCTCGACTAAGCTAGTTGGGGTTTCAGCACGAGCACATATGGATCGAAGATTATCCAAGTAATAAGCTTCAGCAGTGTGATAGATTTTGAGTGGTTCTTCAATCATTGGTTCAGTAGGTACAACTAATTTTTTTGGTATTTTGTGTTTCGTACTCATAACTAAAGATAGAAAACAACTAAGAACAGCAAATAAAAATTACTTAGTGATAAAGCAAACAAGCACACATGAGAATATTCACCCCACGCTATTGCTCCCCGGCAACGGCGCCAGAAAAAGGTCTTGATAACCCACAAGTATAGGGGATCAATTGTAGCCTCTTTCGATAAGTAAGAGTGTCGAACCCAATGAGGAGCTAAAGGTAGAACAAATATTCCCTCAAGTTCTATCGACCACCGATACAACTCTACACACGCTTGGCGTTCGCTTTACCTAGAACAAGTATGAAACTAGAAGTACTTCGTAGGTGTTTTTGGGTAAACTTGCAAGAAAGTAAAGAACACAAAAATAAAAGCTAGGGGCTGTTTAGATAAAGACACAACTAAATTAGTTTTAGTAGAGAGCTTTTGTCAACAAGAGAGTTATTTGTCCCTAGGCAATCGATAACTAGACCGGTAATCATTATTGCAATTTTATTTGAGGGAGAGGCATAAGCTAACATACTTTCTCTACTTGGATCATATGCACTTATGATTGGAACTCTAGCAAGCATCCGCAACTACTAAAGATTCATTAAGGTAAAACCCAACCATAGCATTAAAGTATCAAGTCCCCTTTATCCCATACGCAAACAACCTACTTACTCGGGTCTGTGCTTCTGTCACTCACGCCACCCACCATAAGCAAATCATGAACATATTGCAAACCCTACAGCGGGAATCCCTCACGCTTGCGCGACACGGAGAGCACCATAGGACAGCACCAATAATAAAACATACAACTCAAACCAATCTTGATCATTAAATAGCCATTAGGACAAAACAGATCTACTCAAACATCATAAGATAGCCATACATCATTGGGAAATAATATATAGCATTGAGCACCATGTTTAAGTAGAGATTACAGCGGGTAAGAGAGAGGTTACACCGCTGCATAGAGGGGGTAAGAGTTGGTGATGATGGCGGTGAAGTTGTTGGTGAAGATGGCGGTGATGATGATGGCCCCGGCAGCGCTCCGGCGCCACCAGAAGCAAGGGGGAGAGGGCCCCCCTTCTTCTTCTTCTTCTTCTTCTTCTTCTTCCTTGACCTCCTCCCTAGATGGGAGAAGGGTTTCCCCTCTGGTCCTTGGCTCCCATGGCATGGGAGGGGCGAGAGCCCCTCCGATATTGGATCCATCTCTCTGTTTCTCTCTGGTTCTGCGTTCTGTTCTGGCTCTGTTTCACCGTTTCGTGTATATATGGAGATCCATAACTCCGATTGGCCTGAAACCTTCGCCGTGATTTTTTTCCCGAATATTAGCTTTCTTGCGGCAAAAGAAGAGCGTCAACCGCCTTACGGTGGGCTCACGAGGGTAGGGGCGCACCCCCTGCCTCGTGACCACCTCGGGCACTAGTTCACGTTGTTTTTCCTTCCAAAATTTCCATATTTTCCAAAAATAAGCTCCATCCATTTTTATCCCGTTTGGACTCCGTTTGATATGGATATTCTGCGAAACCAAAAACATGCAACAGACAGGAACTGGCACTGGGCACTGGATCAATATGTTAGTCCCAAAAATAATATAAAAGTTGCCAAAAAGTATATGAAAGTTGAATAATATTGGCATGGAACAATCAAAAATTATAGATACGACGGAGACGTATCAGTGCTCAACCTAGTAATCATAATGATGTAGATATTGAACCTGTTGTTGATCTTGATAACCCACAATCAAAGAATCAACGTTATGATAAGAGAGACTTCGTTGCTAGGAAACATGGTAAAGAAAGAGAACCATGGGTTCAGAAACCCATGCCCTTTCCTTCTAATCCATCCAAGAAAAAGGATGATGAGCATTTCGAGCGCTTTGCTGAAATGGTTAGACCTATCTTTTTGCGTATGCGTTTGACTGCTGTGCTTAAAATGCCTCCTTATGCTAAGTACATGAAAGAAATTGTTACTAATAAAAGAAAGATACCGGAAGCTGAGATTTCCATCATGCTTGCTAATTATACTTTTAAGGGTGGAATACCAAGGAAACTTGGAGATCCAGGAGTACCAACTATACCATGCTCCATTAAAATAAACTATGTTAAAACTGCTTTATGCGATCTTGGAGCTGGTGTTAGTGTTATGACTTTCTCTTTGTATCATAGACTTGATTTGAATAAGTTGACACCTACTGAAATTTCTTCACAAATGGCTGATAAATCAACTGCTATACCCATCGGTATTTGTGAGGATGTGCCTGTTGTGGTTCCAAACGTTACTATCTTAACGGACTTTGTTATTCTTGATATTCCCGAGGACGACAGTATGTCGATCATCCTTGGTAGACCCTTTTTGAATACTGCAGGGGCTGTTATTGATTGCAATAAAGGCAATGTCACTTTTCATGTTAATGGTAATGAGCATACGATACACTTTCCGAAGAAATAACCTCAAGTTCATAGTATCAATTCTATTGGAAAAATTTCAACTGTCACTATTGGAGGTTTTGAATTCCCTCTTCCCACTGTAAAAAATAAATATGATATTCTTATTGTTGGGGAAATGCATATCCCCGTTGAGGTAACCTAGTGTTATTCGAAAGTTCTCCGGTTTCATGTCATTCGGAAGAAGTTTGTTAACAAGACTTGATCAACCTTCTTAATGGATTCCTTTTGATGGGCATGAGATGGATGAATTTAGAAGGCACAACTCTCTATACCCATCTTTTACTTTCTGTAATTTAGTTTAAATAAAGAAAAAATAGTATTTTCTGTCTATTTTTTGAATTATCCATGCAATAAAAAATGTCCCGAAAATAAAATTTCTCGAAATGCACTGAAATTCAGTATGATTTTTTATATAATATTTTAGAATTTCTGGTGCAAAGAACACACCAGGGGCCTCACCAACTGGCCACAAGGGTGGAGGGCATGCCCACCCTCTGGGGTGCACCCCCTATCCTTGTGGGCCCCACGTGGCCCCCTCCACTTATTTCGGCACCCATCCACTCCTTTCTCCAAAAAAAACCACTCCATAGCTCAAATTCGTGTTCTTGCTCATCTTGCTGCCATTTTTGATCTCCTTGCTCAAAGCTCCATTCACAAAACTATTTTGGGGGGTTGTTGTTCGGTATGTGAGTCCTCCAATGGTCCAATTAGTTTTTGTTCTAGTGCTTTATTTATTGCAATTTTTTTGCTGCTTTGGTGACCCTGTTTTTGAGCTTGCATGTCAAATTTATATGGTCCAAAGTAGTTTTGATGCATGATATAGCCTCTAGGCACTTGTAGGAGTAGTTGCTATCAATTTTGTTGAGTTTGGTTCACTTCTATTTTGAGTCACTAAAAATTTCAGAAATTAGATGAAGAAAAATGTCCAGGAAAATGTACCAAGGTGGTTCTTCGAGGAAGCAAGGACCAAGGCCTGTGATTCGTGAGCAGGACCTTGAACCGCCAAGGGAAGATCAAGTGAAGCCGTGTGAATGGCCGTTGGATGAATTTATGGATCATGCATGTTTCAAGGATGGATTCTATGCATATGTACAAAATGCCGGCCTCGAGGACTTCTTATCGGACCAATGCTTATAGTATTGTTATCTTACTGATTCCTTCGTGCGGAGGTTTGAGTTTTCATCCAAGCATAACACTCATACCGTCTTGTTTGATCTTTATGATGAATCTTATACCATGGACCTAGAAGATTTTTGTGATGCATGCAAAATTCCACAATGGGGTAGTCTTAGTGAGCCTCATAAATCCGAATATAATGATTTCCTTGCTAGCATCACTGTTGGAGAAACTAAAAATATCACACAAGCAACCATAGGGAACATTCACTTTCCTGCCATACATTATTTTGCTCTCTTTTTCAGTAGGTGTATTAATGGTAAACATGAGCATTGCCACATTTGCATTCGAGATATAAGTGTCCTCAAGTGTGCAGTGTTAGGTGATAAATGATATAATGTGGGGGCCATTATTGCTAGGAGGTTACGCCTTAATTCTAAAGATGGAGATTTATTTGCTGGGATTTATGCAACCCGTTTAGCTAAATATTCGGGTGTACCTATTAGAGTGTACGATATTAAGTTGCCACCTGCTTTTCTAGATTATGAGGCTATGGTACGTTACCAGTTTCTTAAGAGGAACGAAAAGATCCTCCCATACTAACTAATCTTTGATAGACGGCGTGCCATCCTTGTTACTCTTCCTGCTCCTGCTTTCTCTAACTTTCAGGCGAGTGGACAATACTTTATAACTAGAGAGGAGGCAAACGAGTATGAGAGAACAGCAGAGGCTACTCATCTCCATGTTGCAGCCCTTCGGGCAGTAGCTAATGTGTCTCAGTACAACCCCAACTACAACTTTGGATATCCACCAGGCCAATGGCCATAGACCAACTTAGGCCACAAGCCTAAGCTTGGGGGAGTACGTATTTCTCACCGACATTACATTCTTGTTCACACATTCATTCCAGTTGTCATTGCTCATACTTTTTCATTGTAATATCCATGCTACTTTATTTTCTTTTTCTTGCTTTCTTCTTGTGTGTTTGATAAACCTTAAGAAAAACCAAAAAAATTAGTTGTAGTTAGTTTAGTTTCTATGCATGCTTAGTAGTAATATTAAAATAAAACCCAAAAATATTTATCATTCATCTTTTGCTTGTTGGGAGCTTTCTCGTGTAAATAGTTTTTCTCATTCTTGTTTTACTTCCATCAGAAAAACAAAAACTGCAAAATTATTTCAGTGTGTTTCTTTGAATTTGTTTTCTTTTTCTTTGAGGGTCGAGAGGAGAAGACCACGATGAAAATGTCGAGTGGCTCTCATATGCGTTATTGTTGATCTAACAAAGAGCCCATATTACCTTGGCTTCTCCTTTGAATAAATGTTTGCAGACTCCAGCTTAGTCCAATGCACGTGCACTATTATTATTTATCCACACTGTTCGGTCGTGCAAGTGAAAGGCAATAATGACGATATATGATGAAATGATTGAGATGAGGAAAAGCTGGTATGAACTCGACCTATCTTGTTTTTGTAAATATGATTAGTTCATCGTTCCTGATTCAGACTATTATGAATAAAACATGTTTGCAATGACAATTAGAGATTATAGTTACTCATGCCATGCTTAATTATCTAGGAATTTATAATGGTTTACCTTGCGTGCCAACATGGAAATTAAAATGGTTGTGATGTAGTATGATAGGATGGTATCCTCCTTTGAATGATTCAAGTGGCTTGACTTGGCACATGTTCATGCATGTTGTTGAAACAAACTCAACATAGCCTCCACGATATTTATGTTCATGGTGATTTATATCCTCCTCATGCTTGCATTCAATGTTGGTTAATCTCAATGCATGTTTATGACTGTTGTCGCTCTCTAGTTAGTCGCTTCCCAGTCTCTTTCTAGTCTTCATTTGCACTAAGCGGGAATACTACTTGTGCATCCACTTCCATAAACCCCAAAGTTGTTCCATATGAGTCCACCATACCTACCTATATACGGTATTTACCTGCCGTTCCAAGTAAATTTGCATGTGCCAAACTCTAAACCTTCAAATGATAATCTGTTTTGTATGCTCGAATAGCTCATGTACCAACTAGGGCTGTCAATATCTTCCATGCTAGGTGGGCTATTCTCACGATGAGTGGACTCCGCTCATCATTCATGAGAAAATAGCTGGTAACCGGGATGCCCAGTCCCATGCTCAAAGCAAATCAAATCAAAATAATTGCAAACAAAACTCCCCCAGGATTGTTGTTAGTTGGACGGTACCCGTTGTTTCAGACCAGCCGTGGAGTGTGCTTGTTGGTGGTGGGGGAGTATAAGCTTTACCATTTTGTTTGGGAACCACCTATAATGTATGTAGCATGGAAGATATCAAGATCTCTTGGTTGTTATGTTGACAATGAAAGCATACCGCTCAAAATATTATTCCTCTCTATTTCAGAACTCCAGCTCTGGCACCTCTACAAATCCCGACTTCCCTCTACGAAGGGCCTATCTATTTACTTTTATTGCTGAGTCATCATCCTCTTATAAAAAGCAACAGTTAGAGAGCACCACTATCATTTGTATGCATTGTTATTAATTTATGAGTATGACTGGATTTCTTTTAACATGAATTACAATGTCTAGTCAGTCCTTGATCTTCAGGGGTGCTCTGCATTTATGTTTTGCGGTCTCAGAAAGGGCTAGCAAGATACCATCTTGTTATATCATATCATGATTGTTTTGAGAAAAGTGTTGTCACCCGAGATTTATTATTATTGCTCGCTAGTTGATTATGCCATTGATATGAGTAAATGTGAGACCTAAATGTTATTGTGAATATGGTTATTTTATGATCTTTGCTGAAAACTTGAATGTTGGCTTTACATATTTGCACCAACAAGATCAAACCGAGTTTCTAAAAGTTTTTCTTTATCACTTTCAGTTTGTCAACCGAATTACTTGAGGACAAGCAAAGGTTTAAGCTTGGGGGAGTTGATACGTGTTCTTCGTATCTACTTTTCCTAACTCTTTTGCCCTTGTTTTGGACTATAACTTGCATGATTTGAATGGAACTAACCCGGACTGACACTGTTTTCAGCAGAATTGCCATGGTGTAATTTTTGTGTAGAATAAAAAGTTCTCGGAATGACCTGAAACTTCACGGAGATAAGTTTTGGAATTAATAAAAATATTGGCGAAAGAATCAGCAGCAGGGGGCCACACCCTAGCCACAAGGGTGGGGGGGGGGCGCCCACCCCCCTGGGGCGCGCACTCCGACCTTGTGGGCCCCTTGGACCTCCAGCGACCTCAACTCCAACTCCATATATTCTCTTTTGGGGAGAAAAAAAATCAAAGAGAAGGATTCATCATGTTTTACGATACGGAACCGCCGCCAAGCCCTGTTCTTCCTCAGGAGGGCAGATCTGGAGTCCATTCGGGGCTCCGAAGAGGGGAATCTGTCGCCATCATCATCATCAACCATCCTCCATCACCAATTTCATGATGCTCACTACCTTGTGTTTGTAATTCCATCGTAGGCTTGCTGGACCGTGATGGGTTGGATGAGATTTACCATGTAATCGAGTTAGTTTTGTTAGGGTTTGATCCCTAGTATCCACTAAGTTCTAAGATTTATGTTGCTATGACTTTGCTATGCCTAATGCTTGTCACTAGGGCCCGAGTGCCATGATTCAGATCTGAACCTATTATGTTTTCATGAATATATTTGTGTTCTTGATCCAATATTGCAAGTTATAGTCACCTACTACGTGTTATGATCCGGCAACCCCGGAGTGACAATAGTCGGGACCACTCCTAGTGATGACCGTAGTTTGCTACCTCTTGAGCATGTGTTGGTTTTCCCTTGAAGAGGAAAGGGTGATGCAGCAAAGTAGCGAAGTATTTCCCTCAGTTTTTTAGAACCAAGATCAATCCAGTAGGAGACTACATGCAAGTCGCCTAGTACCTGCACAAAAAATAAGAACCTTGCAACCAACGCGATAAAGGGGTTGTCAATCCCTTCACGGCCACTTGGAAAAGTGAGATCTGATAAAGATAATAAGATAATTTTTTTTGTTATTTTTGTTGTATAGATTGGAAAATAAACGGCAACAGAAATAGCTAGTTGACGGGGAAATAATTTGATGTGAAGTAGACCCGGGGGACATAGGTTTCACTAGTGGCTTCTCTCAAGATAACATATATTACGGTGGGTGAACAAATTACTGCCGAGCAACTGATAGAAAAGCGCATAGTTATGATGATATCTAGGTATGATCATGAACATAGGCAGCACGTCCGTGTCAAGTAGACCGAAACGATTCTGCATCTACTACTATTACTCCACACATCGACCGCTATCCAGCATGCATCTAGAGTATGAAGTTCATAAGAACCGAGTAACGCATTAGGCAAGATGACATGATGTAGAGGGATAAACTCAAGCAATATGATATAAACCCCATCTTTTTATCCTCGATGGCAACAATACAATACGTGCCTTGCTTCCCCTGCTGTCACTGGAAAAGGACACCGCAAGATTGAACCCAAATCTAAGCACTTCTCCAATTGCAAGAAAGATCAATCTAGTAGGCCAAACCAAACTGGTAATTCGAAGAGACTAGCAAAGATATCAAATCATGCATATAAGATGTAACATCCCAAATTTGCAATTTGGAATGTTAGACATTAGATCATCATGCATATCATATTTTCTTGCATTTTGGTCGATCCTAGAAATTTCACGCAACTCAAGGACCCTCGGAGAGAGTTGGAGATTTCGTTATTTTCATATTTGAGAGTTTTCTCAAATTTGAAAAGAGGATCATTTGATTTATTTATTTCATCTTCAATTATTTTTCCAATATCAAAAAATGAGAGAGGGAATAATATGACTTTCCCAAATTTAGGAAAAATGAAGATTTAATAAATAAGTCAAGTTTTGGTTTTGCCAGAGTTTTGTTTGCTTTTGTTTGGATAGGGAAAAATGCGTGTTTTCAAAAAAATTGCATTCTAGGTCCGGAGGAAAGTTCATTTTGTTCGGCTCATTTGTAGGAGTCGGGGAAAATTTACTTTAGAAATTTTGGAGTTCGTTTAGTTTTTCTTTTCTTTGTTTTTCTGCGTGCGTAACTATTTAAAAAAAAGGGACGCAGGCCCAGCCGCCTGGGCCAAGGCCGGCCCAGCCGCGCGCGCCAGCCGCCAGCCCTGCTGCCAGGCCGAGTCCCAGTGGGACTCCAAGCCGCCACCGCCTCCCCTTGCCCCTTCCCCAAGCAAGAGACCCCCCCATCCTATATAAATACCAACACCCCCCTCTCCACCCCAAGCCGCAGCCACCGCCGCCTCCCGCCCCGAGCCGCGCGCCAGCCCCGCCGCCTTAAGCCGCCGCCGCCGCCCTAAGCCGCCGCCCGGAGCCCCGCCTCCCGAGGTAGCCGCGCCTCTCTCTTTTTTCCCCGGTTCAGTTTTTCTTAAAAAGAACCGTTCCGTTTCTTTTCGTTTTTCTTCCGGCTTTGTTTCGGTTTTCTTCCGAAACCCTAGATCGGTTTTCTTTCTTCTATCGGACCGTTCGTCTCAACGAACGTGATCACCGATTTTTCCCGGTTAACGACGCCCATTCGTTTAACCGTTCATCTCTTTCTTTTCGTCGGATTTATTCCGCGATCGTGATCCCAGATCCGATCTTCGTTCTAGTCTTTCTTCCCGCTCGTTTATCGGAATCAGGTGATTCAAGCGCCTGGAGTTTCGTTTCGAAACCGCCGTTCCGTCTAATCAACTTAAACAAGCCTTTGCTACAGTAAAATTTGACCTAGTTTCAACTTGCTAGAACCGAGTTGCTTTCTTCCGCCATTTGTTTTTCCGTCGTCTGTTCGGTTCTTTCTTTCTTTGCAACCGGAGTTCTTAAGTTGAATTTTCTGGTTCGTTCTCTTGTTCGAGTTTTACCTGTGCATTAGATGAGTACTTATTGTGTGCTTGTTGTTTGTCTGCAATAGATCACCCAGATTGCGCCGCTTGTTACTTCGAAACTCTAGGTCTCGCGGATCATCAGCAAGGCAAGTAACACTTTGATCATACCTTTGCTGCAAACCCAGTTTTATTGCATTAGATCAATCCTCACACATTGCATGGTAAGGATCTAATTAAATTGTGGGATGGGAAGTAGATGAGGTAGTACCTATTACCTGTTTATTATGAAACCTTTGGGAGTTACTTCTACGTTGCTTATTATGCCATGCTATGCTAGTAGACGTGGATTGGGTGAGTGATATCAATGACAGATGTGAGTTTGTTAATTTTAATGGTTTATCTAAGGTGGCAACTTAAACACACATCTGGGTGGATTGAGGCACCTGATGTCTATCGGGTCTTGCCTGTTTTTTTTCGGACCGCCACCCAGGCTCAAAGGGATCATAAGATCATTCATGCTAGTAACTTCCGTGTGCAGCCACAAGCCATTATGGGCTCTGGCATAGTTGACTAAGTCGTGCGAACTCTTACGGGTAGACTAGCAGATGTAGGGGATGTAGGTGGTACGGTCTACCCACATGTAAGGTGCTAGCGCTTCTGAAAGACCGTGTCTCAGTCATCCGTCTTCTCAAACACCATGTAGTGCGAGAAACCAAACGGAGGTGATCGAGTCTTGTGGGGAAAAGTGCGCAAACCTCTGCAGAGTGTAACAAACTAATCATGATTAGCCGTGTCCCCGGTTATGGACAACTTGAGTATCTAGTACCTGAATATCATGTGAATCTCATCACGTTACTTCTAATTAATGTTGTTGGGTTTTAATTACTTAATTGGGATCGGAATGCTGTCAACCATTCTCGATGTTTCACAACTACCATGATAGTTAAATGAATTTATTCCTTTGCAGTAGGGAAAAACTGGCTTTACGCAAAACTGTAACCATAGAGCTTTCCACCAGCCTTATATGCATATAGTATAGCTGTTTCATTCCATTACTCTCTATGTGTTACATTGCCAGCATATTCAATGTGCTGACCCGTTTTCGGCTGCAACTTTCATGTTGCAGACTTTTCAGATGACGAGTAAGGTGCTTTTAGGTCGTGGTTCTATACTCAGTGATGTTGTTGGAGTTGATGGACCCATTTATCTTCCAAGCCTTCCGCTGTTATCGTTATTAGATGGCCTTAAGCCATATTTATTGTAATAAGTTCTCTTTTGAGACAACGATGTAATAAGTGTGTGATTGCCCTCTGCTATAAATCCTTCGATGTACTGTGTGGTGTCAGCATTACTGATCCAGGGATGACACCGGAGCACAGTAGACTTGATCCATTCGGGTCGGGTCGCCACAGAGATGGTATCAGAGCACACGCCGACTGTAGGACACGACCACTAAGTTAAAGCCATAGAACACCATTCTCTTCTCATTTTCTAACTCCTCATCTTTTCTACTCTATTAGGATGACGAACGCGAAGATTAAGTACGCCCAACCGGATGAAGGCACGCCTTTTGGATTTCACTTGAAGGAAGTCACCAAGTACCTGAACATTGGATTACCAAGCTTCACGGGAACCTTCAACGCCACTCTGCCTGAAGAGGAGCACTGGAAGATTCAAGCTCATGTTCCGGGAAGGACATTCACGCCAATCAAGAAGCCCATAGATAGTGTTTTCAATGCACCAACCTGGAGTCTGGGAAGGAGCATGGCAGCTCATATCACCATGGGA
>NC_053022.1:433758718-433769124 GCF_003073215.2 Triticum urartu | reverse complement strand
AGGATGATGCATTACGGAACGAGTAAAGAGACTTGCCGGTAACGAGATTGAACTAGGTATGAGGATACCGACGATCGAATCTCGGGCAAGTAACATACCGATGACAATGGGAACAACGTATGTTGTTATGAGGTCTGACCGATAAAGATCTTCATAGAATATGTAGGAGCCAATATGAGCATCCAGATTCCGCTATTGGTTATTGACCGGAGATGTGTCTCGGTCATGTCTACATAGTTCTCGAACCCGTAGGGTCCGCACGCTTAACATTCGATGACGATTTGTATTATGAGTTGTGTGATTTGATGAACCGAATTTTGTTCGGGGTCCTGGATGACATCACGGACGTGAAGAGGAGTCTCGAAATGGTCGAGACATAAAGATTGATATATTGGAAGGTTATGTTTGGACACCGGAATGGTTTCAGAAAGGTTTGGACATTTTCCGGAGTACCGAGGGTTACTGGAACCCCCCCCCCCCCCGGGGAGTTAATGGGCCTTCATGGGCCCTACCGGAGAGAGTAGGCGGCGGCTAGGTGGTGGTGCCCCCCCCCCAGCCCAAACCGAATTGGACTAGGGTTGGTGGGCCGGCCCCCCTTTCCTTCTCTCCTCCTTCTCCTTCCCTCCTTCTCCTAGTGGGAATAGGAAGGGGGACGAATCCTACTTGGACCGGGAGTCCAAGTAGGACTCCCTCCTATGGCGCCCCCCTGGGTCGGCCACCTCTCCTCTCCCCTTTTATATACGTGGGAGGGGGGCACCCAAAGACACACCAAGTCTTCTCTTAGCCGTGTGCGGTGCCCCCCTCCACAGTTACACACCTCGGTCATATCTTTGTAGTGCTTAGGCGAAGCCCTGCACGGGTAACTTCATCATCACCGTCAACACGCTATCGTGCTGACGAAACTCTCCCTCGTCCTCAACTGGATCAAGAGCTCGAGGGACGTCATCGAGCTGCACGTGTGCTGAACACGGAGGTGCCATATGTTCGGTGCTTGGATCGATTGAATCATGAAGACGTTCGACTACATCAACCGTGTTACTAAACGCTTCCACTTTTGGTCTACAAGGGTACGGGGACACACTCTCCCCTCTCATTGCTATGCATCTCCTAGATAGATCTTGCGTGATCGTAGGAATTTTTTCGAAATACTGCGTTCCCCAACACCTTCGTGGGTGTAGCTCTCTGTGGACTCACACAACTGTTACCCTTCGTGGGTTGAAGTCTCCATCAACGTGGATGTATGATTGCACCACCTATCGGAACCACGCCAAAAATCTCCGAGTCATCATTGCATTTGCACTCTCCAAACCCTTCCCTTTACTTTCATATGCAATGTTTTACTTTCCGCTGCTACACTCTTAGAATTGCATGTGTAGGTTGATTGCTTGACTTGTGCTCATTGCTAAAATCTGCCCATAACTAAAATTCGGAAATGGTTAGCTTTTATTTGGACAAGTAGTGTAATCACCCCCCTCTCGACCTACTTTCGAACATGTCGGTTACCCTTGACAAAAACACTTCCATGACATGCCATTTATCTTCATGGAAGTGGACACTTCCGTGATGATAATTTTGGTATTGTCATGGAACAATTCTACGACATCACATGTATGGCTATCTTTATTCTGTCATAAAATCATCATGGATGTACATGCATGACAGAAAACATGACCTACTATGACAAACATGTATCATCATAGAAGTGTTTTTTGTAGTGAGTGCACACATTATGAAGGTCAGCGGACTAGAGTGAGTGACATGCATATGCCGGCATAGGTGCTCGGCACACCAGCGGTAGCCGACAACATAGTGTGTGGTTTTGGAATAAGCCACGACGGTGATGATCAGTGTGCCTACGTGTGCGTGTTGGTCGAGCCGTGCACTAGTTCGTGGCTGTGCCGTGTCCGTAGGCGTGCTTGCATGGAGTGCGTGTCTATGTCGTGTATTAGTCATGCTCGCGTACGAGTCATAGTCCCTATGGTCGTGGCGATCTGTTCCGCCAGTCGCGCTCAACATGTCATAGGCGGGCAGCCAGGGCAAGCGAGACATGGGTGCCAGATCGTGGGGGAGGTGGGTTGCATCATGCGCACCAGGACCAGTATAAAACCCTTCCGTGATTTGAGTTTGAGATTGTTACAAAGCGACTTGATTCATCCAGAAATAACAAAAAACTAAGCGTTCATTGCCCAGGCGTTCATCGCCATATAGAAACAACTAGTCTACTGCTTTGTGTACCTTGGTCCATGATAACCCACAAGTATAGGGGATCAATTGTAGCCTCTTTCGATAAGTAAGAGTGTCGAACCCAACGAGGAGCTAAAGGTAGAACAAATATTCTCTCAATTTCTATCAACCACCGATACAACTGTACGCACGCTTAACGTTCGCTTTACCTAGAACAAGTATGAAACTAGAAGTACTTTGTAGGTGTTTTTGGATAGGTTTGCAAGATAATGAAGAGCGTGTAAATAAAAACTAGGGGATGTTTAGGTAAATAAGCAATAAAGTTAGTATAGCGAGTGTGGAAAAGTGGTGGTAGGAGTTGCGAAATTGTCCCTAAGCAATTGACTACTTTACTAGACCGATAGCAAGTTTTATGTGGCAGAGGCCACTGCTAGCATGTCATCCCTGACTTGGAATTCTATGCACTTATGATTGGAACAATTAGCAAGCGTCCGCAACTACTAACGTTCATTAAGGTAAAACCCAACCATAGCATTAAGATATATTGCTCACCCTTCAATCCCGTATGCATCAATTTCTATGCTAGGTTGAAGCTTCTATCACTCTTGCCCTCCAATACATAGTCCTATCAACATACAACTAACCCTACGGTGTGATCCACGCGCGTGCTCATATGATGGGCACCAAAGGACAGCAACATAACCACAAGAAAATTAAATCAATCATACTAATTCACCAATCACCGATAGGACAACGAAAATCTACTCAGACATCATAGGATGGCAACACATCATTGGATAATAATATGAAGCATAAAGCACCATGTTCAAGTAGAGGGTACAGCGGGTTGCGGGAGAGTGGACCGCTGTAGTTAGAGGGGGGAAGGTGATGGAGATGTTGGTGAAGATGGCGGAGGTGTTGGTGTAGATTGCGGTGATGATGATGGCCCCCGACGGTGTTCCGGCGCCACCGGAAGCGAGGGGGAGAGAGTCCCCCCTTCTTATTCTTCTTCCTTGACCTTCTCCCTAGATGGTAGAAGGGTTTCCCCTCTGGTCCATGGCCTCCATGGCATGGGAGGGGCGAGAGCCCCTCCGAGATTGGTTCTGTATCTCTATCTCTCTCTGTTTCTGCGTTCTCAAATTCTGCCCTTTCACCATTTCTTATATTCTAGGAGATCCGTAAATCCGATTGGGCTGAAATTTTAACACGATTTCTATCCGGATATTAGCTTTCCTGCGGCGAAAGAAGGGCATCAACGGCCTTATGGGGTGGCCACGAGGGACCAGGGCGCGCCTGACCCCCTGGGGCGTGCCCCCTGCCTCGTGGCCCCCTCGGGCATCGTCTCGCGTTGATTTTTCTTCCCAAAAATCACATATATTCTAAAAAAATATGCGTCAGTTTTTATCCCGTTTGGACTCTGTTTGATATGGATTTACTGCGAAACAAAAAACATGCAACAAACAGGAACTGGCACTGGGCACCGGATCAATATTTTAGTCCCCAAAAATAGTATAAAAAGTTGCCAAAAGTATATGAAAGTTGTATAATATTGGCATGGAACAATCAAAAATTATAGATATGATGGAGACGTATCAGCACCCCCAAGCTTAATTCCTGCTCGTCCTCGAGTAGGTAAATGATGAAAAAGATAATTTTTGATGTGGAATGTTACCTAGCATAATCTTGGTCATATATCTAATCATGGCATGAATATTAAGACACAAGTGATTCAAAGCAATATTCTATCATTTGACATTAAGACAATAATACTTCAAGCATACTAACCAAGCAATTATGTCTTATCAAAATAACATAGCCAAAGAAAGCTCATCCCTACAAAATCATATAGTCTGGCTATGCTCCATCTTCACCACACAAAGCATTCAAATCATGCACAACCCCGATGACAAGCCGAGCAATTGGTTCATACTTTTTAACGCGCTTCAGCCTTTTCAAACCTCACGCAATACATGAGCGCAAGCCATGGACATAACACTATGGGTGGAATAGAATATGATGATGGAGGTTGTGTGGAGAAGACAAAAAGGAAGAAAGTCTCACATCGACGCGGCTAATCAATGGGCTATGGAGATGCCCATCAATTGATGTCAATGTGAGGAGTAGGGATTGCCATGCAACGGATGCACTATAGCTATAAGTGTATGAAAGCTCAAACTGAAACTAAGTGGGTGTGCATCCAACTTGCTTGCTCATGAAGACCTAGGGCATTTGAGGAAGCCCATCATTGGAATATACAAGCCAAGTTCTATAATGAAAATTCCCACTAGTATAAGAAAGTGATAACTCAAGAGACTCTCTATATGAAGAACATGGTGCTACTCTGAAGCACAAGTGTGGTAAAAGGATAGTAACATTGCCCCTTCTCTCTTTTTCTCTCATTTTTTCTCTTTTTTTGTTTTGGTGGGCTTCTTTGGCCTCTTTTTTTATATATATGGGCTTCTTTGGCCTCTTTTATTTATTTTTAAAGTCCGGAGTCTCATCCCAACATGTGGGGGAATCATAGTCTCCAGCATCCTTTCCTCACTGGGGCAATGCTCTAATAATGATGATCATCACACTTTTATTTACTTACAACTCAATATTACAACTCGATACTAGAACAAAGATATGACTCTATATGAATGCCTCCGACAGTGTACCGGGATGTGCAATGATCTAGCGTAGCAATGACATCAAAAAATGGACAAGCCATGAAAACATCATGCTAGCTATCTTACGATCATGCAAAGCATTATGACAATAAATGCTCAAGTCATGTATATGATGATGACGGAAGTTGTATGGCAATATATCTCGGAATGGCTATGGAAATGCCATGATAGGTAGGGATGGTGGCTGTTTTTAGGAAGATATAAGGAGGTTTATATGTGATAGAGCATATCGTATCACGGGGTTTGGATGCACCGGCGAATTTTGCACCAACTCTCGAGGTGAGAAAGGGAAATGCTCGGTACCGAAGAGGCTAGCAATGATGGAAGGGTGAGAGTGCGTATAATCCATGGACTCACATTAGTCATAAAGAACTCATATACTTATTGCAAAAGTTTATCAACCCTCAAAGAAAAGTACTACTACGCATGCCCCTAGGGGGATAGATTGGTTGAAAAAGACCATCGCTCGTCCCCGACCGCCACTCATAAGGAATACAATCAATAAATACCTCATGCTCCAACTTCGTTACATAACGGTTCACCATACGTGCATGCTATGGGACTTGCAAACCTCAACACAAGTATTTCTCAATTTCACAATTACTCAACTAGCACGACTCTAATATCACCACCTTTATATCGCAAAACTATTGCAAGGAATCAAACATATCATATTCAGTGATCTACAAGTTTTATGTAGGATTTTATGACTAACCATGTGAATGACCAATTCATGTCATCTCTCTAAATAGATATAAGTGAAGCAAGAGAGTTTAATTCTTTCTACAAAATATATGTCCACGCTCTAACAAATATAAGTGAAGCAAAAGAGCATTCTACGAATGGCGGTTTTCTATGTGAAGAGAAACAGACAATCCAAACTTCAAATGATATAAGTGAAGCACATGAAGCATTCTATAAAGCCATACTCAAAAAATTTAAGTGAAGTGTAATGAAAATTCTATAAATCAACCAAGGACTATCTCATACCAGCATGGTGCATAAAAGAAAAGTGAAAACTAAATGCAAAAGACGCTCCAAGATTGCACATATTGCATGAACGAAACGAATCTGAAAACATACCGATACTTGTTGAAGAAAGATGGGATGCCTTCTGGGGAATCCCCAAGCTTAGACGCTTGAGTCTCCTTGAATATTTAATTGGGGTGCCTTGGTCATCCCCAAGCTTGAGCTCTTGCCTCTCCTTCTTCTCCTCACATCGAGACCTCCTCGATCTTCAAACATTTCATCCACACAAAACTCAACAGAAAACTCGGTAAGATCCGTTAGTATAATAAAGCAAATCAATACTCTAAGTACTGTTGAAAAGCAATTCATATTTTTTTGCATTGTAGCTACTGTAATATAACTTTTCCATGGCTTAATCCACTGATATAAATCGATAGTTTCATCAAAACAAGCAAACTATGCATCAAAAACAGAATCTGTCTAAAAAAGAACAGTCTGTAATAATCTGAACATTCACCATACCTCTGGTACTCCAAAAATTATACCAAAATTAGGAAAAATAAAAAATTTGTATAGAAAGACAGTACAAAAAGTTTCAGAACCGTTTGATGTTCCAGTAAAAAATGTAAAATCGCGCACTACAGCCAAAGTTTATGTCCTGCACCGCACAAACCAACAAGCAATCTAAAACATCCTAAAGGCAAACCTTGGCACATTATTTTTATTTTTAAACTTTATAAAAGCACACAACAGAAATAAATGACTCTCTAAAACTTCCGGGTTGTCTCCCTAGCAGCGCTTTCTTTAAAGCCATTAAGCTAGGCATATAGTGCTCAAGTAATGAATCCACCCGGATCCCAAGGTATATCAAAGACAATTTTAATTAACAATGATTTGTAATTTAGTAATGAGCACAAAGTAACATAAATCAAGCAATGACGAAGTCTAACTCTCTTCCTATGCATCGGCATGTCATAAAAGAACAATTCATGCACACAAAGTAAAGGCCAATGCATAGTATAAACGGTTTCTTGCAATTTTTTCGTGTTGGAAACATAAAGAGGTGGAGATGTAGTTCATCTATCATAATAATTGCAGGTAGGAGCAGCAAGCACATGCATATTATATTCATCAAAATTATCATGTGCAACAGTAAAATGCAACCCATCAATATAATCCTTAATCAGGGCAAACTTCTCCGATATAGTGTAGTCAGGAGAATTCAAAAAGATAATAGGACTATCATGCGTGCGTGCAATAGCAACAATTTCATGTTTAACATAAGGAACTATAGAAAGTTCATATCCATAAGCATAATTCATATTGGCATCTTGGCCACAAGCATAGCAAGCATCATCAAAAAGGGATATTTCAAGAGAATAAACGGGATCACAACAATCATCATAGCATTCATCCTTCGGTAAGCACGAAGGGAAATTAAACGATGTATGAGTTGAAGAGTTACTCTCATTAGAAGGTGGGCACGGGTGATCAATCTGATCTTCCTCCTTTTGTTCTTCGCTCTCCTCCTCATCTTTTTCATCCAATGAGCTCACAATGTCATTAATTTCTTCTTCCATAGACTCCTACAAAATATTAGTCTCTTCTTGGACAGCGGAGACTCTCTCAATAAAATCATCAATATCAGAATTGAATTCATAATTCTCATAGCAATATTTAAGGATAGCTAAATTTTCAGGTCTATAAACTAAATCATCAAAATTTTCACACTCTTTAAACAAAGATTCAATTTCATAAGCACCCATAAAAACAACAAATTCTTCTATTTGTTCCAGATCACAGTAATCATATATACCATTAGTATAAGAAGTCAAGGTTTTATCATCATTAAATTTGCATGAAATGGGAAGGTGTGGAGCCTTCATCCTAGAGCAACAAGTATAATCATATCTGAAGCATAGTTCCTGACCACTAAGAAAGATTTTATGAGACAGTTAGTATAATAATGCAGTTTTTAAAGATGCAGAAGAAAGATGATTGTCCTTACCCAGGGGCAGTCTTGAAAGCCGGAAATTGAGTCTGTGATGAGTCGTCAGAAGAGCGAGAAACCTCCTGCAAAGGTAAAATAAAGTTAAGAAAATAAGGAAATAGATTCATTGATAAAAACAAATGACAAAGGTGAAAGAAACCTCATTCTAGCGTTTTCAAGGAGTTTTTTGTAAGTCGGTAGGCGTTTCATTATCGTCATCAGTCCGGGCCTGACGGCGGCTCTCATGCTGCTGCTTTTTCAAAAGAAAATGAGGGTCCAAATAAGCCAAAGGGTGCCAAAACCTTACTTTCCGGGTTACCAGTCGAACTTTCTGTCTTGGCAAAGGAGCTGAGTCGGAGGAAATAGTTACCTCTTCTTCTACGGCCTGGCTGGCCCCCGTGTCGTCCTGATAATAGTCAGTGTCAATAAGGTTGTTAAAAAACTGGCCAAGGGAGTCAAGGGCTACCTCCGACTCAGAAGCATCATCCAGCTAGAACATGTCAGATGCAGTCTTCTTTTTCTTAGGCTTCCGGGTCGTTCTCCTGGCTGCTATGGCAGCGGCTCTAGCCTTCTTGGCAGCTTCATGATCATACTTGGCCTTCCAGAAATCAGATTTGGCCTGTAAGCAAGTAAACAGGTTAAAAAGCCATGCAAGTATTTAACTACTGAGGAAAACAAAAGGAAGTCAAGGGAATTTACCTCTGGTGCCGGGTTAAGTTTGCAGAAGGGGTTTAATCCAACCTTACTGCAGTCCTCGTATTTTCCGTTCATGAGGATGGTTGACATTGCAACAATGTATTCTTCAGTCAATTGTACAGAGCTATAACGCAGAGAGTCATCTGGGCCTCCGCCATATTTATACATCAACTTGGATCGGCGGCTTAGAGGGATGACCCGCTAAGCAATCCAGCAATTGATCAGGTCAACTCCAGTTAAGTCGTTTCCCAATAAAGCTTGAATCCTTTTGATAGATGGGATAAGCTTTTTGCGTTCATCAGTAGTAAGCTTGTCAGGGAGCACAAACTTAGAATCAAGACGCTCCACGCGATAACCCGGCAGTGGTTTTTCATCAGCTGGTGATATATCCAGTAGAACCAAGTCTGGTTCCAATCTTTGGGATGGCTCGGTAAGACCACTAAAGGAAAGACGGCACCCTGTCGGCGTTGAATTGAAATTCCGCCAAGTTCCAAGCTAAGGCCGTTGGTGCACTCATTCTGGCAGTTCAAGTAAAAGTACTCTCTGAAGAGCTCCATGGTCGGTTCTTCTTGAAGATATACCTCACAAAGAACTTGAAAGTTGCATATATTGGATATAGAGTTGGGTCCAATATCTTGTGGATGAAGCTTGAAAAAATGCAGAACGTCTCGGAAGAACTTTGAGCCGGGTGGTGAGAAGCTCGAGTTCATGTGATCAGTGAAAACGATAACTTCACCATCTTTGGGCTGAGGCCATTCTTCGTCTGGGTCAAGAGCACGATAAGACATAACATTTTTCTCTGGCATAAATCCAATGGTGACAAATTCTTTCAAGGTATCCTCAGTAACTGTGGAAGGGAGCCAGTTGCAGACTATTGGTGCTTTTGACGGCATGATGAAGAAAGGGCAAACTGAAAAGAAAGTAATTTGCTGGTTCAATTTATTAGTGGAGTTACAGGTTCATGATTATAATACAGATGAGTAATGGCGGCTTAAGTAAGGGCTAATGACATGTAAAGGAAAAATGAGCCGGGGTAATAAGCCGCCATGACTAAAAATATTCAATGGTTGCCTGAGTCAGAATTGGCTAAGTACTGAGATAAACAGGTTTTACACGTGGTTGATATTATTTTGGATCAAAATGGCTCAAAAAAGGGAAATAAATCTAGACCTAAAAACCAGAATAGAGGAGTTCATCAGTTCTAAGGAGATCTTTGTACAAGAAGAAAGGGATTTGTTAGCCTCTGAAATGGATGTAAAACAACTACCGCATAGATTCTATATTTCTTTTAGATCAAAGGAGAGGTGCAGTGGAGAAGCTGCAAGGAATCTACGACGAACAGCGAAGAACACAAGAAAGGAACCTCCCGAACCATAATGCAGATCTATGGGGGTGAGAAGGCGAGAGCTTACGGGTGCAGAGCTGCTGCGGAGGATCGCTGCTATTCTCTGGACAGACTCAGGGTGATGCAGCGGCCGGAGTTGAGGACGACGGTGTGCTGTGGCAGTGGTGGAGCTCGAGTGGCAGAGAAATTGCAAGAGGAGGAAGAAAGAGGAAGGACCGGCCGTGCCTATTTATAAGGGGATAAGTGAACGGGAAGGCGCAAAAATCGAGGAAGACCAAAGTAATGATTATCTAGCTAAATGGATGCCTCGGTTTTCGGAAATCATTTAAGATAAGGATCCGTTGAAGATGACGTCGTGGCGTTTTTCCAAATTTTCTAAAGATGATGTCATGGCGGGTTACAGAGCTTTTACAAACAGCAGAAGATGGATTTCGACTAAGTGTTGGAGGTTGACAAGAACAAAGTTCAAATCAACCTGGGGCCTAATGTTGGGAATATGACTACTAGGTATGAGCCGCCCAGGAGGGGTCGGGTCAATCTTCATGGCGGG
>NC_053022.1:433747541-433757718 GCF_003073215.2 Triticum urartu | reverse complement strand
AATCCCGCAAGGAAGAAGAACGAGTCCATGAAGAAGACAAACGGACGTAGACGAACGGGTCCTCACAACACGACGTTACCGGAACCAATCCGAAGAAGCAAACACCCGAAAGAAGCACACAACATAGTAAACAACCAAGCATAACATGGCATGATGCGCAAACAAGTATGATGCATGTCCGGATTAAAGAGGCATGGCAAAAGAGCACAAACAATCCTACAAATTAAGTGGAGCTCAATATGCAACGAGTTGCATATTGACGGAACACCACATCAATTATTTAGTTCACTCTCGGTTAGGTACCCAACAATATTAAATGTTATTAAACATGGCAAGAGGTGAAGCATAAAAGAAACTATCTAACTAAGCAATTTAAATGGGGCCGGATATAACAAACAACAAATCCGGTAAATCCCCATATGCATTAGCAATTTAATGCAACAACAATTTAAACATTTTAATTGTTGTTACTATGATGCGGATGACATGAACAAGTTTATGCAATTTTTATTAAAAGTTGACAAGAGAATTATGAAGCATTTTGTCATCGTGGCAGAAACGAAAAGGGGTGCCACGGCAACGGTAACGAAAATGGTCCCACGACAACATAACAGTTATCAGGTAGTCCACGGGGATACCGGTGCAAAAGGAAAAGTGACGGGAGTGTGCAAGAGATGGTGGGGTGATCCCGGATTCCGGGTGTCCCACGGGTTAGTGGCATGGAAAACGAGTGACAATGCAGACACGGTGCAGACAAAGGGTGCATCTCATCCAACATGTATTCATGCGTTCATGGGCGTCGACTCGGGGTTATACCTTTGAAGCGTGCGTTTTCGAAGTGTATCGAGTCAGCGTAGAGGAAGTAGTGGAAGTAGATGTTCTCGAACGACGAGGGAAGTAGTGGTTCACGCGACGGTAGTACAAGTAGTCGTCCTATCGTTCATCAGCGATCATCGGAGCGGTAGTGGAAGTAGAGGTACATGAGACGGTAGAGATACTCCCGACGGTAGTGGTACAAGGTCGTCGAGGTACTTGCCGGTCCGGTCTTGGTGTATTATGTACATGGCTAACGTAGTGGTACTCGGTGTCGTAGTCGTACACGGCGCGATGTGGAAGTAGTTGTACTCGCGGTCTTCGGCGATGGTAGTCGTACACGTATCGATGAGGTACTTAACGTTTCGGTCTGTAGCCGTTCGAGCGTCCGTGTGGTCTTGCCGGTGGGGTACTTGGCGCTTGCGGTCCAACTCCAAGGTCATAGCCGTGTAGTCGAACTTGACGGAAAACGGGTCTTGCTGGGGACTTGGCGCATCCATCCAGAACTTGTGGTACTTGGCGAAAACGACGGGAGGCGGGTAGTGAACAACGACACGAAGTTCAGGTGTCGCGGTGGTCTTGGCGTCCAGCGACAGCAGCAGGCATCGCAGACACCGGGCACGGTCGCCTGCAGACGGACGGAGACGCAGCAGCAAAAGAAAAACAGCAGCAGCTCCTGAAACTTGACAGCGCGTGGAAGAAGGAGGTCGAGGACGCAGGTGGGGCAGAGGTGCTGGCGACGGTCGAGGATGACACCTCCGGTCAGCGAAGCACGGGTGTAGGGGAGGCGGAGTTCCTGTTCGGGGAGGCGCAGGTGAGGGTCACCGTGGTGCTCTGCTGCAGGGTGCCATGGCGGGGAGGCGACAAAGAGGATGGAGCTCTGGGCGCAGGAGGATGGCCAGGGTGCACGGAGCGGCAACGGTCGCTGTAGCTTGAGGGCGCGGGGCTGCGACGTTCGCGATGGCGGCGGCAGGCCTGGTCAAGGGAGAGATGGGGGTCGAGGACGAGGGGGACTTGGGGCGCCGGCGGCGGCCTCGGGAAGGAGGAGGGACTTGGCGCGGCAGAGAGCAGGGAAAAGAGACGAGGGAGAGGACGAGGGGATCGGGGAGAGAAGACGAGGTGGGAGGCGGCGCTGGATGAGGACGAGAGGGAGAGAAGATGGGCTCTCTCCCTGCGCTAGGGTTAGCTGGGGAGTGGGCCTTGGGAGGCCGGCCCAATGGAGAGGAAAACGTCCCCGGGCCTGCTGGGCTGCTCTCTCTCCTACTCTCTTCCTCATTTCCTTTTATTTGCCAAAATAGCAAATAGCAAAGGCATAAATAAGAGAAAGAAAAGGTTGGAGAAGGAATTTGGGCACTGGGATAATTTTCACGGACTCAGAAAAATGTGCACGGTCCGGGAAAATAGAAAAAGGTCAAGTTTGAAAGATTAAATTCAAATTCCTTTGAATTTAATTCAAAAGGTTTGAATTAGGATAGGTTTTTTTTCAAGTGCCCAAAAATGTTGAGAAATTAGGTGGAGCTCCGGAAAATGATGAAAGGACATGTGGCAAAGTTAGAGGCCAAGAGTTGAAATAATAAAAGGCATTGGGATTTTTGCAAGTGTGTTAAGATAATTCCACATAATTGGAATAATTACTATAGCTCTCTAAATATCGAGAGGTTAAGTTGTAAAGAGAATCACCATGTGAATTCCCTCGATTTAAATGGATCAAGATCCATACCATTTGTTTAGTTGAGTTAAGAAAAATAAATGGCATGATGACAATGCACATGATGCAATGATGAATGCAAAGAACCAAACAAATCACACGACGAAACCTGGAAACCCTGGAAGGCATCTGAAGCTCCGGTCTTGGGGCGTCACATCCTTGGACCTCTTAAAGGGCCCAACCATGTCCAGCCACCAAGTTGCAAATGGCCAAGTGATTGGAATCATCCTTAATTCTTGAGCTGGAACATGAGCACGGCGTGCAAACTTCTGACAACCATGACACCTCTTTACCAAATCCTCAGCATCAGCATGAGCCGTAAACCAATTGAAGTCGTGACAAAAAGCCTTAGCTACCAAAGATTTTGAACCAGCGTGGTGACCACAATCTCCTTCGTGGATCTCACGTAAAATCTCACGGCCTTCTTGAGGAGACACACAACGCTGAAACGCCCCTGTTACACTGCAATGATGCAACTCTCCATTGATAATGGTCATTGACATGGATCACCGGATTATCTGTCTGGCCAAAGTTTCGTCCTCCAGTAACTCGCCCCGGTTTATATACGCCAAGTATGGGACCGTCCAATCCAGGATAACATGAAGAGCTGCCACTAATTGAGCCTCTGGATCAGGAATAGCCAAATCCTCCTCCGTAGGTAGCTTGACCGACGGGTTATGCAAAACATCCAGAAAGACATTGGGTGGAACCGGTTTACGTTGGGAACCCAAACGACTTAAAGCATCCGCCGCTTCATTCTTTTGCCGGTCCACATGGTCGACTTGATAACCCTTGAAATGACCTGCAACAATATCTACTTCTCGACGATATGCTGCCATGAGTGGATCCTTGGAATCCCAAGTGCCAGACACTTGTTAAGCTACCAGGTCCGAGTCACCAAAGCACTTAACCCGTCTTAAATTCATCTCCTTAGCCATCCAAAGACCATGGAGAAAGGCCTCATACTCAGCTGCATTGTTAGTGCAAGGGAACATTAAACAGATAACGTAACAAAACTTATCACCTCGTGGGGATGTTAATATGACTCCAGCCCCCGAGCCCTCCAATTGTCTGGACCCATCAAAATGAATAGTCCAATAAATGTTATCTAGCTTTTCCTCCGGTGCCTGCAACTCTGTCCAGTCATTGATGAAATCCACAAGTGCTTGGGATTTGATTGCTGTGTGAGGCATATATTTTAACCCGTGAGGTCCAAGCTCAATAGCCCACTTGGCAACCCGGCCAGTTGCTTCCCTGTTTTGGATGATATCCCCCAAGGGGGCATAACTGACCACAGTGATAGGATGACCCTGAAAATAGTGCTTGAGCTTCCAGCTTGCCATAAAAACTCCATACACCAGTTTCTGCCAATATGGGTACCTCTGCTTGGACTCAATAAGCACCTCACTGATATAATAAATCGGTCGTTGAACCGGATACTCCTTTCTGGCCTCCTTGCGCTCCAGAACAATAGCCACACTAACAGCCCGGGCATTAGAAACCACATATAACAACAAGGGCTCTTTGTCAATAGGAGCAGCAAGGATAGGCAGCTCAGCTAGCTGCCGCTTTAAACTCTCAAAGGCCTCATTGGCAGCATCACTCTAGACAAAATGGTCTGTCTTCTTCATCATCTGATACAGAGGGATTGCCTTTTCTCCCAAACGGCTGATAAACCGGCTCAATGCTGCAATATGACCCGCCAGACGCTGATCATCGTTAATACATGCCGGTTTAGCCAGGGACGTAATAGCCTTGATCTTCCATGGATTAGCTTTAATGCCCCTGTTAGACACCAGAAAATGGAAGAGCTTGCCTGCCGGTACACCAAAGACACATTTGGTCGGATTAAGCATCATCTTATAAACCCGGAGGTTTTCAAAAGTCTCCTTCAAGTCATCTATCAATGTTTCCTCCTCTTTGGACTTTACCACAATATCATCCACATAAGCATGAACATTGCGCCCAATCTGATTATGAAGACAATTCTGCACATAGCGCTGATAAGTCGCCTAGGCACTCTTGAGCCCAAAAGTCATAGATACATAGCAGAAGGCTCCAAAGGGAGTTATAAAAGCTGTCTTCTCCTGGTCCTTAACTGCCATTTTAATCTGATGATAACCAGAATAAGCGTCCAGAAAAAACAAACGGTCACAACCTGCCGTAGTATCAATGATTTGATCAATACGAGGGAGAGCAAAGGGATCGGCTGGACAAGCCTTGTTCAGATCTGTGTAATCCACACACATACGCCAAGTGTCATTCTTCTTAAGTACCAACACCGGATTTGCTAGCCACTCAGGGTGAAAGACCTCCACAATAAACCCTGCTGCCAAAAGCCGGGCTACCTCCTCACCGATAGCACTACAAAAAATACACTTATGTGATGATACATGTTTGTCACAGTAGGTCGTGTTTTCTGTCATGCATGTACATCGATGACGATTTTATGAAAGAATCAAGATAGTCATACCTGTGCTGTCGTAGAAGTGTTCCATGACATTACCAAAATTATCATCACGGAAGTGTCCACTTCCATGACGATAAATCGCGCATCACAGAAGTGCTTTCGTTAAGGGTGACCGACACGTGGCATCCACCGTAACAGAACGTCGTTAAGCTATCGGGTCGGGTTTTGGATCCGATAACCCGTTAACAGCCCCGACAATGGGAAATTTCCACGTGTAAAATTATTATTGGCCGGACAAAACACGTGTCAGCTCGTCAGTGGGTCAGATAGGCGCCTATGATATGTCGACACGTTCCACGGCCCACCACTGGCCCATTTAGCTTACAAAGCTGGCCCGTTTGACTTAGTCAAAAGTTAACGGGTCGGCCCATGAAAAGCCTGTTAACGATCTCTTCGCAAATAGACCATGTTACGACCCGTTAACTCACGGCCCGTTAGGCCCTAAAGGAAATCGGCCCAACAACGTCATGTGGGCCGTCGAATATAACACCAGCCCATTTCACTTTCGGCCCATGTATGGCCCACGATGTCTTTCGGCCCATGTGAGGCCTTCGTATCTTTCGGCCCTTTATAGGCCCACGGTGACTCTAGCCCATAATGAACAGTAATTTTCTTTATACCCGTTAACGGCCCGTGATTTACATGGGCCGTTTCTAGCCCGTGTTAGCTTTCGGCCTATTGACAGACCATACGTTCTTGGGCCCCTTTTCGGCCCTCGATTACTTTCGGCCCGTTACTAGCCTGTTCCCATAATGGGCCAATTCGGCCCATGGCAAGAGTCGGCCCGGTACTGGCCTGTTCCCCTAATGGGCCAAATTCGGCCCATGGCAAGAGTCGGCCCGTTACTGGCCTGTTACCCTAATGGGCCAAATTCGGCCCATGGCAAGAGTCGGCCCGTTTCTGGCTTGTTAACCCGTTGCGCCGTTTCCAGCCCATCCTATATTCCGGCCCATTAATGACCCGTTATGCCTGTGATAGAATTAAGCCTTTGCTGTCCTACGGCCTGTTAACGGTTTGTTACCGTGCTGGGCCGATACCAATTACGCCCGATTATGGCCCATGTAGACCCATTTATCCGACGGCCCGAGGCCCACCGATTACAAGCCCATTTATAGATGGCCCGTAGGAGACCCATGGATCCTACGGCCCGTATATGGCCCATGGTAGTTGCGGCCACTAGCAAACCAAGGAAAAAGAAGACTAGGAAATAAATAAGGCCGAAACTAATGCTAGGCTATTAAGGCGATTGCATAGAATACATCCACTCGGCATCAAAGATCGCCACCAGTGCAAATATAGGGAACACCCTACACTATACGAAAATGGCTTGGTGTTTTCTTCAGCCGGTGGCTGCACATTAAGAATAAATTTTGTATCGCACCAAAACAAATTACAACTATATAACAAAAGGAAGGTTGGCATAAAACTTAATAGTCTAGCAGATAAATGCACCACCAGAAGTTCAGAAGCTCACTTCATTTGACCCGACTGTTACATTTTCATGATGTATTGTCCGATGGAGCACCATAACCCTCGCCTTCATTTCCCCTAGGCTCCTGAACAACATAGCAAATGTCTGATAGTCTGGTTTCAAAACCATGCATATCTTGACGACATTGAGCAATGTTTCTCCTTGTTTCACAAAGGGTCTCTGTTAGGGAATGGACTTGTGTTTGGAGCGCAGATACAACATTGCTTTGAGCTTGCATATCTTGATCATGAGGCAGTTTGGACGATATTGCCTTAACAACCAACCCAGTATTACGCAGGAACGTGCTTTTGGCACTGTTAGTGGACAGGTACTGACCCACTGCAGCAAGAGCTGACATTGCGGTTATAGTTGCCTCGCCACCTTCAGAAGGTGGCGGTTCCACCATTTTTTCCATAGCTCGCTGAAAAGTTGAGGTTTTACATTAGTAGTACCAGAACAGAAGATATTAAGGAGGCAGCAAAACCAAACAAAATAGCTTTGGTCTATATACAAAACTTATTCTGGTGAACCCATGTAAAATATTAGTTATATTTTATTGCAAAGTACATAACAAAACCAGGTTCCAAACATATGACCATGTACCATCGCTAATGTATTGTCTATTTCTTCACATTGTATTAAGGGCTAAGGATAAAGAGACGAAGTTTATAATACGGTAAGCATAGTATGACATCATTCATATCACAAAACAACTCATAACATACAAATAGGCAATTGTAACATTGTGTGGGCAAGTCCAGCACGGAACTAGATTACGGGTCAAGATCAAAGGAACATCACTCCTCTCTTTTAAACCTTGTAAGGTGAAATGATACGCTAAGACAATTGTGTATAAAATTGAAAAGAGTAATAGACATTGGCTGCAAACCATGCAGTTCATGGCACAAGTCAGAGTAAGTAGTAGTTAAAAGGCATGAGGATTAAGGACTTACAATAGTGGCTTTGACTGCTGTAGTCATTCCCTTCTTCTTGCTAGTGTGACAGTCCTTGAAGATTTCCACAACATTTGGTTCAGGTACTTTTTGGTCCTTGCGGGCTTTCCTCTGCATTTCGAACAAGTCAATATAGATATGATAATATGGTACAGCTAAAAGAGTGAAACAACAGCTAATTACAAGAGCCTCGCAGTGTGCAATATAGCTACGAGATCCTGTCGTCTGTTGGAATTTCACTTTTGTACGGTTGGCCTTGTTCTTTGAACAGTTCACCTACAAGAAGATAGATTTGTGTGGCACATGCATAAATAGGACTTCAACATGTGATCTGATCACATATATATAATGTACCTGATACTTCGGATCAGACCAGTGTTTAACAAGGCCCCTCCAGTCTTCATCCGATATATTTTCCACTGGAGATGTTTGGGAAAGTTCACTGTTAGCCTTGCCTTCAAAGTGAGTTTTCCTCAAGTTATACCGATAGTGTCGCAGAGCAGACTTGAAAACATGGGTGCAAGCTTGTCTGGTTGCATCATCTTGGCTATCCAACTTGAACCTCAACTGTTGAAAATTATGGAGTCTCATTATCAGCAACCTAGAAAGTATGGGACAGAGCAAGACCATATTACTAGTTTCCATACATAACCATACTTACAGATAAATGGTCGAGGAAGGTGTTGAACTGGGTTTCGTCTTTGTCATTCCTGTACTGAATCCATATTGGGAGGATACGTACATGACACCTAACGGCAACCGCTGCCTCTGATACTAACTTGGCTGACTCTGTAGCATCATGTGGCCTTTTTAAACCTGCCTCAAAATGGATCTCCATTCTTCCTCCTCTAGATTTAGTTAACCTATCGAGCATTATCCCTGATGTTTGTTTCCTCTTGCGCCTAGGTGCTAGTCCAACAACGAACATAGGAAGTGTTAGTGTACATCAAACTGTGAGACTACATATAAAGAAGCATGCAACTGTAACTTGACTCCAGCAACTACCTTCTTGCTATTGAAGCTCACAAGGTTCATCTGATATTGCCAACTCGTCTTGTGTCAAGAGTGCTTGGGAAGTAGTGCCAGGTGGAAAGGGAGCTTGGGAACGTGCTGCTAGCTCAGTTGATGCACGAGTAAGTCGTGCAGCTGGTAGTACTGTGGTAGGTGTTGTAAGAACTAGGGTTGTCTCTGCTCGTTTGGTGGCAGCTATTTGTTTCTGTTTGGATTTTTGGCAACTCGTGTAGCATGGGATGCCGTGTTTGTAGAATTTTCCGCTGGACTTTGACCTTCTATTGCACCATCAGTACCAGCAAAATCTGCAGGATTCATCTGCTTCTCATTCCCTGCCATTCTATGTTTCTTCCTCTTTCTCTGTGCCATGTTAAGTCAAGCCGACAAGAAAAACGAATAACAATTTAGTTCTTCAGAACAAATTGATGCGTGATGTAGACGAACTGAACTTTGATGTTAGCAAGGTTGTCAGAATCGCGATTTTGAATCGGATCGGAGCTCTGATGGTAGAATCATAAATAGTAGAATCTTCACTACCAGGATCGTGGAAACGTAGATTTTATGAACTAAAATCGTAGAATCAGATGGGTAAGTTTGGATCGTAAAGTCGTAGAATCGTATAACAGAATCGTGATTCTAACAACATTGGATGTTAGACAACCACATGACAGGAGGATGTAATATGTATGAAAAACAGGACGGAAGAGATAACCAGAACTATGATGTGTAAACTAAGAAGAAGACATTTCACAAAATTAGAAGCAATGCAAATGGAAGGTAGACACCATATGAAAGATGCTACATTGCTCTACCAAGTTAACAGTGTCTCATCATAAATGGCGTTTAAACAAATGTGAAGCAGTACAAGAAATAAATCATATGCAAGATGCAAACAACATCACACTACCATGTTAGAGGTCTCTCGTCATTAGTGCCATTGCATATTCACAGCATTGCATATTCACAGCTTATGATGTGTAAACTAAGGAGAAGGCATTTCAACAAATTAGAAGCAATGAAAACTAGACACCATATGAAAGATGCAACGAATATCACTCTACCAAGTAAAAAACTATCTCGTCATAAGTGCCATTTCAACAAATTAGTACTACAAGCTAGAAAATAATGTGAGATGTAACCTATATCACACTCCGAAGTCAAACGTTTCTTATGATAAGTGATTGTTGCAGGTTACACAACAGTAGTAATTTGATGTAAGAACATGGTGTGATAGACAGATATTGTATGTTCTAGAAACAGGAACACGTGTCTTATTCAAGTATAATGTGTAAAGTAAGCAGATGGAATTCAACAAAATTAGAAGCAATACAAGCTAGACATCACACATAACATGCAACCACATATAATAGTGCCAAGTTAGAGGGAGCACCGGTGATGCTGCACTAGGGGAGACGTGCTCATCATAAACACAGCTTTGTTGAGTGTCTATGCATGTGTTGTCTTGGAAATCATCTTGGGGTGTGGAGGAGTAGAAACTGTAGAGGACCTCCGTTCGGAAGGAGCACCTTTTTCCGCTGCCTTGCTAACTTCCTTCCGCTTTATTGATTTTGAATTGTCAAGTAAAACCGACAAGAAAAAGCAATAAAATTCTCTCTTCAGAACTCATTCATGCATGATACTGATAATCACTACTTTGATGTAAGGCAAACACATGATACCAGGATGGAATATGTACTAAAAACAGGACGACATGGCATGTTCACAACTGTTGGTGTAAACTAAGCAGAAAC
>NC_053022.1:433716211-433746541 GCF_003073215.2 Triticum urartu | reverse complement strand
TTCATGTGTCAGGGATTTCACAGGAGGTGGGAGTTTTCGCGCGCGTTGTAATTCGTAATAGCAAGGCGCGGGTTGAGATGGAGGGAGTTGTCGGAGCACAACGAAGACAAAGATATATCTTAAATATTTCGGGCTAACAAGGCGCGGGTTGAAATTTCCGGACAAGCCTAACATGTACTGTACCAAATCAATGCGCCCTACAAATGTCATTCAAAACTTTGAATTCATGTTATGTTCAATTAAAATATTTCGCTACGTGTATAATGCATGCAACCTACTACTCAAATGAACGTTTTAGTGCATTCCAAACGTATATACTACCGCTTCAATATGAACTAAATTTGAATTCGTTTCTCTATTTGAATAAGATCTACAGTAATGATTGTTGTGAAGTCAAAGCATTTGAATTCGTTTCTCTGTTTTAATAAGATCTACAATCATCATTATTGTCAAGTTAAACCATCGTTTGTGTATTATCTTCACAGCACACCACATGATTAGTCTCGAGTTACATATGAACTATGTGTACTATATGAACTCGAACTAGATTTTTTGAATCCACTTTATTTTGATTTCAAATCACATTACATTTCTAGCTCTAGCTAGATCTTCATAATCTAAACCATGTCTCATATGTATAATGTGTTTATCACATTATGTATGGTGCCCCGCCCCTACGCCTACAAGTATTTAGATGTGAGTTGCAAACACCACACATTACCACAAATTCAAATAAAATGTGAGAATGTTCGATATATAGTATTGTTTAGATTGTTCGATATTTAGTTGTAAGCTGCAAACGCCACACATTATCACAAATTCAAATAAAATGTGAGATTGTTTGATGTATAGTATGGTTTAGATTGTTCGGCATTTAGCTGTGAGTTGCAAACGCCATGCATTATCACATTATGGTATAACATGTGCACAGCACGTGTATCACCGCTATATTCATGCATGCAATGTTTAAAACACTATGATCTCCTATTCAAATATATGAATCCGCTTTCATATCAAATTATGATCTTTGTTAGTCTCTTACACCCACACAATCCTCTAACCTTTGTAGCTACCACTAACTTTCTCTCGTGCATGCACACGCCCTCCTCGCCCTCCCCCTCCCTCGGCATTCTATCCACCGGCACATTCATTTTTTTCTTTAGGTCGTTCTCCCAGAGTCTCCACAACTCCTTTCCGACACACACCGATCGATAAACCTCTCCAGCGATGCCTGCCTACAACATACAAACACACCTTCAATCTCCTCCTTTATGTGTCCTTGCCTCGTGTCTCTCATACGGTCAGACACACGTGTAAACTCTCCCCTCTTTTCATCGCTCTCTCACAACCGCACACTCCTCCCCCTATCTAGCTAGTAGTTGGGCCTCTCGCACCACCTCCTAGCTCCATTCTCTCTGTCTATCCGTCTCGCTGGGCCTTATTTGCCTCTAACAAATGGACGTACACCGACCGATCTCTCGCTATACATATAGCTAGCTAGGTCCTTATAACTCGTTTTTACCCACACGTCAATCGATCTACCTCATTAGTTGTGTCTCTCCCTTCCTTGACAAACAACAATTGATCTACCGATCTAGTTAGGTTTGCTTACCAAACACATGGTTCCCCTTCATCATCCATGGATGCGTCCCGACAGATCTATCACGCACAGGCACACACAGAAACACATCCCCACTCTTATTGATAACATTGCAGTTCCACCCTCAGTTTGTCTAGTAGGCCTCTCCCACCATCTTCGAGAAGCAACTCCATCACCCATCCAGCACTCTACCCCTCTCCCTCCCTCCCCTTCTCTCTCTCTCCTCTTCTCTCTCCCATCATATTTCCCGTCCTTCAGTTATGTATGGATGTCGACCGATCTCCCTCAAGACATAGCTGGGTCTCTCCTTCTCAACACATATACGAGTCGTTCTACCTCTATAGTTAGGCCTCTGCCTACCCCTCCCACCACCCCCTCCCCCCCACACACACCGATACATCGAGCGCTCTAGTCATGTCTCCCTGCCACACACAAACTTGACGTGTGCCCTCTAACGTTCCGGTAGGCCAGTCGCCCTATATCTTTGACTTGTACACACACACAATTTCGATGGCTCTCTTCATCGATCTCGCACCCACCCACTTGATCCTCTCTTCGACTCTATCGATAGCTATGACCCCTCCCTCTCTTCTGTGGATTGCCCGACCCTCTATGTATGATATGGATAGGCCTCCATTTCACACACATTGCATGCAAAATTTTGTTTGAGATGTCATCGACACATATTCCCACAAATAATTCACGAAATCAACCCCCACCCCACCCCCACCCCAAAACAAAAAACACTCACGAACGCGGTTTGTATCTCTCACACACACCCACGTAGGTGGGGGACGTGCACGAAGAGAAGAGGTGCATGCACGGCGCACGTACTCCCGTCTCTTTCCCAACCACACCCGCGCGGGTACACGGTGGAGCTCATTTCTGTACGAAAAAGGCAGCCCACAGTGGTAATTTGGCACGTGTACTGGTTGTCCACTTGGTGGAGGGAGGATCGTCTACCACGGGTGAACAAACAAATTGCGACTTGACGTGTTATGTTAAAAAAAGAGGCAAACCATGTGGGGCCTACCTTAGAGGCAAGGCTCTATACACTGGAGTACTTTTGATGTGTCCCGTCAACTCGCAGAACGAGGAGAAGCTTGCTTAGTACGCCGTCTCCCCCGCCCACGGCGCGGTGGCTCGCAGGATGAGGTGAAGCTTGCTTACTACGCCTTACGCCCGCTCCCTCGCCCATGCGCGCGGTGGCTCGCAGGACGAGGAGAAAAATTTACTACTCCCTCCGTTTACTCCTCGTCCCTACTACCTTGGTTATAGAGATTATATCATATTGTTTGGAATATATATGTCCTTTAGTAGATTTCAATATGAACTACTAGTACATACTCCAAACACTGATGTATATAGACGTATTTTAGAGTGTAGATTCACTCATTTTCGTATGTAGCACTCTCCCTCGCCCCTCGACCCTCGCCCACGTGGTGGACGTGCACAATTCATTCGGTCTCATATAGCCAGAACGATATATACTGCACTACCATTATTGCTCGACTTCCCGAAGAGGCGAAGAGCCAATCGCAAGGTCAATATTTTGGAGATGCCAAGCGCAAGGTTATAGGAGAACGAGTAGTAGGTGCCGCGTCATTTATAAATAAAGTTTTTTTTCTTCAGTGGCACGTACGCAATATGATAGGTTCATATGGAGAGAAAAGGAGTACATAGTCAGGACGGGCCAGCCTACACGGTTGCTTGCTGGGGTTGCTCTCTTCACACTCTCTCGCACAAAACGACTATGGCCACATCTCTAACATCCCGGCGGATCACGTCCGCTTGGGGAAGGGGTGGATGCTTAGTGTAGATGCGGTGGCCGTCGCCGACGGCGAAAACCCACTGTCGGCACGTCCCGATCAGGGGTCCCCGCCTTCTCTCTCACAAAGCCGGTGAGGTTGCCTTCGTCCCTTGCTCACTGCCGCGACGTGGGCAGTTGCCGCCTCCCGCGCCCTCCTCAAGGTTGAGCTACGTCCCTCAGGTACAACTCCCTTTACAGCCGGCTTGCACCACTGCTCCAGCTGCCCACATCACTCCCTGTGGATATTTCTCTACTTCTTTGCCCCGCACATACCTCTACTGGCTTCTACGTACTGTATTTGTGATGAGTTTATGTCTCATCAACTAGTCCCAGTAATCTTATTCTAATCACGCTTGTTCAATTTCTTTGCCACAGGGATGCTCATCTCGATTTTGGTGAAACTGCACAAAATGATCCGATGGTCAAAAGGTTGCAAACTTCATTTATTAGGAAGCTCGAACGTTGCCAGCAAATTGAAGCCTGGTCAGGGTTCACGGTTCAAGGGCTAGGGACTGCATGGATCATTTTTTTCTTTAGCTGCCTCTGTTCCAAAATAAGTGTCAACTTTAGTAGTAGTACAACTTTGTACTAAAGTTTGCACAAAGTTGAGAAACTTATTTTGGAACGGAGGGAGTACATATTTGCTATGATCTGTCAATCATTGAGATGCAATAGCATGCATGTTAGTCTCCTTTGTATTTGATGAAATGTTGCAACGGGCAACCTTGGACGCAAGATACATGTAACAGAAGCTGGAAGCTTCATAGCATTGTACAAATTTATCTCGCTGATAAATTACAGTACGTACTATACTAGTACTTCCTCCGTTCCTAAATATAAGTCTTTGTAGAGATTTCACCATGAACCACATGCGGATGTATATAGATGCATTTTAAGTGTAGATTCATTCATTTTGTTCCGTATGTAGTGGAATCTCTACAAAGACTTATATCTACTAGTAATAGCTAGCCCCCACTACTAGGAATTCTCTATCCTCTCCTTGAGCCACGTCATCAAAATTGATGTAGCCGTTAGATGAAGTAAATCAGTCCATAATAGCCGTCTGATCTTGACGTTGAGAGGCTCCGCACTAAGCCACATGCAAGCATGCAGAAATACCGTGCCACATGCATGTGAGTGGGTTTTAAATCACATCAACATGTCTGCATGCAAGCATGCACCGGTAGCATGCATGTAAGTGAGCTTTTAAGTCCCATTAACATGTCAAAAAGAAAAATATAATCCCATTATGCAGTAGGAGTTCAGGAGTTGGCTGATCTTTTTTCCTTACGTGGGATGATCTAAATGATGATGGGAGTTTATTTAGTTTGGCTACCACATTTGTCATGCGGTTATAGAGTTTTTTTTCTATGAAATCGATAATTTTGCGCAGAGAGATATACCGCTGTTCCGCGCCAACGCGCGGGGACTCATCTAGTAATATTTAGGAACGGAGGGAGTACTATGTAAAGAGTTAGGTGTCGCACGGTGATAGTAGTGTGAGGTGGGCCATGTAATCACTGAGCCTGCGTGTTTTCACTGCTCTTGCACGCCTCCGCTGTAAGAATGGAGAAAATTGTAATCTAGTAGTAGTAGTAGTATACCTCCTTTCGCCGAAAGCGTGGGACATCCAGCAGTCCTACCACCTCAGTAATAAAGACCAATGAGCCGTCAAATCACATAGACCCAGCAGTAAGTTGGACGGACGAAGCAACCATCACTCTTGCGCCAGTGAGAGGTCGCGTCCGCTCTGCCCGGGCATGAATGCGGCACCGATTCTTTGGAGCGGCGCTGACCGTTTCGGGCGGGAAGCGCGCGCGGGCGATGGAGGGGCTTTGGGTGGGCCAGGCTGGTCAGGAGCGGGCGTGGCAGCTGTCCGCATGTCCCTACCGGACACGCCCGGAAACGAGAGGATGCACCGACTCTCGCGGCTAAAATCGTACACTACACAACATCTCTCTGTAGGAGTAGGTCGATCTGTCGCTCTCTCTAACACACACATGGTGTTAAACACACACACACACACACACACACGCACACACACGCACCTTGGTCCCGTTGCACCTTCTAACATGACTTATTACACCTAGACGGAGGGAGTAGTAAGTATACGAGATACGGTGGCACACTGACTTAAGTCGAATACAAGTGGCCAAAATTTGTGTGCATGTTATAATAAGGATTCACTTAAAATAGTACGTGAGCGAACAGAGGGATCAATTGGACAGTGTTCCCGAGCAGTAGCGAGATGTGTGAGGTAAGATACACCGCTGGCCGCTTTTAATTTTTCTTATTAATTTGTTTGTTTCACCCTCTGACTGGTGGGACCCAACGTACTACATGGAGAGAGGTAAGGTGACTAAGGCTGCATTATTTCTGCACCACTGTGGATAGTCTTACCACCAAAGCCACATGACACGATTATGATTGAAATCCCAATGACTCCCACACACACAAAAAACACGGCATGCTTGTCACACGAATGCAGGAATGTATAAAAGGTTATTTCCCTCTCGTTGAACATAACGGGAGGGTTGTGTAGCTGGTTAGCCTGTTCGCTCACTCTCTCGCCCTCTCCCGCTGGAGTCAGCGTTGTAGTTGCTCTCTTCACACTCTCTCGCCCTCTCCAGATCTAAACAAGACTTCTTGGCCTCTCTCTCCCCTCACTGCTGCTCAAAGAGCCGGCAGGATCCGTCCGCCGGGAAGGGAAGGAGGCTTAACGCTGTCGCCGTCGGCGAGGGACTACCGGCGCAGCTGTTCACTTTCCACCCAGCGGCAGGCGGAGGGCCTCCGACCCCTTCTTCTTCGCTGCGTCCCGTCGCCCACCGAACCACGCCCCAAGAACCTTAAGGTATAATTTACTTACTCCACATGCATTGCTCTAGCTGCATGTATACCATGAATCTAGGACGTGGTTCAAAGAGGAAAGGAGTGGGGGAAAGTAGTGGGAAAAGTTGTATATAGCATGAATCTAGGACGTGGTTCAAAGAGGAAATGAAGGGGGAAAGTTGTATAGCATTAATCTAGGACGTGGTTCAAAGAGGAAAGGAATGGGGAAAGTAGTGGGGAAAGTTGTATCGCATAAATCTAGGACGTGGTTCAAAGAGGAAAGGAAGGGGCGAAAGTACTAGTTCAAAAAGGAAAGGAAGGGACAAGGCTGTAGAGTTTGAGCAGGACTAGATTTGCTGCGCTCACATAGGGAAAGGCGTCTAAAGATAACAAAACTGGGACCAACACAAATATGCTCCTTGGTTGCTTGTTCTTTGTTGCAACAGACTGTGCATGACCACAGTACATCGGTAGATGCACATGGTGCTGGTGCGTCCACTGTCCCGTGCAACTCATTAGCTGTTGTTAATCTAAGGCCCTGTTTGGTTAAAAACTCCCTAGTCCCTACCTGCTGGGTTCCAGGGACTAAACATGGACTAGAGGTTATTAAATGACATGCTAAAAGACCATGTTACCCCTAGTAATGAACTAATAGAGACAAGGTGCGATGCGTGGCAGGGGCAACTGTTGGAAAAAGTCCCAAAAAGACTCCCTCGGGGTCTTCTTTCTTTAGTCCCAAATGCCCACTTTTAGTCCCTAAAAGTCCCTCCTCTTTGGTTTAGATGGGACTGACACGGAGTTTTTTTAGTCCCTACACCAAAATGTCCCTGTAAACAAACACCCTCTAATAATGCCGCTGGAAAATTGATGCAATGCCACAGTTAAAAGCAAATTACATGTTTAACGAATTTTATTGTTAATATAATCTCTATGTTAATATTAATCAATGCCACCGTTTGAGAAATGCTACTGTCTTGCTTTCTTTCCCATTTAGATAAGGTAGATGCTTCTTTTTGTTGGCTTCTGTGTCATCCACCGTTATTGACCACTAATTGTTTCCTTTGCACCTCTGTGTAAACAGGGTTATCTACTTCACCTCGTTGCCATTGTGACCTTTTGTTGCACTGCACAAAACACTTTTGTTTTAAGAGTGTTTTGTGCAGTTCAACCAAAATGTCACACCGACAACGTTGCTTGATTGCTTGATCTTAGTGGAACTGCACAAGAGGAGATCTTACTTCCTATCCGTTAAGGCGAATTTGGTTCAGATCTTCTTCTTGTGAGTTGTTTGAATTCCGCATCATGAGAGGTCAGTACTAGCCTTCTTTCACATGATTCTGCAGTGTTGCATTCATATGTTGTGCTACTTGTACGATAATGTTGCTTGATTTTAGTGAACTGCACAAATGGAGACAAGACTTCCAATCTGTATGTGCACCGTAATATCCCATTGAGGTAAGATAAGGATATTTCACAACTGCTGGCCTGTATTTTGCCACTTTCATCAGAAAATTAAGTTTAGTACTATACTTGTGCTCCCTAATTGACATGCCAAATCTTACATTGAAGGCGAAGCTTGTTTGTTATTGAACCAAGTGATGAAGGGGAAGAACAAGGGGAAGAAAAACAAAAATCAACTCCCGGTGCTGTCATGAAAAAGTGGTATTGTCCTTGAGAAGTGCTTCATCTGTGCTGTTTTAAATATTTCCTTTCCTTTTTTCGAGCAAACAGTGATGCTAGCATTTAGTAGTCCTCTTTGTCTTTGCACAACAGGATCATCTTCCTCTGAAGAAGAATATGGAGTACGTGAAGTGACTAGTTCCGATTATGCCAGGATGAAGAAGCCCTGTCTATCTTATCATCAGAAGGAGCAGTTGAAGGATGGTTACATTACTCCCCACAAGACCAAACTAACTTCAGCTCAGAAGGACTGACAAAATCTCCATTTTTTTGCTGTGATGCGCGAGTACAATGTTGTTCTAGGATTCTTTCTGGTGAGTTCCATTTTTCTAAAAGTGTGCTCTACATGGACCATGTATGTGCCTGTTGAAACTGTCAATTCATAGTACAGTTTGCTCTATACTAATCACTTTTTTGTATTTGTGCAAACAGGGGTGCTCAGCTTGATTTCAATGGGAACTGCACAAAATGTTCATGAATACATCGAATCATTCATTTCCACCACAAGAAAGGAGGTGCCGATAAGTTCAAGGCGTTGCAACATATAAGGGCGAAATCATACAAGCTACGCGCGAATTTGGTTGATTTTGGTGGAACTGCACAAAAAGAACAGCTGGTTTATTTAGCACGAGGTGCCATGTCAATGTCCGAACTGATGGCAAACCCTGCCCATTCCACAATCGTAGGCATTTGATATTTTGGAATGGGACAACCTTGTCAAATTTTGCTCATTGATTTTAGCAAGACATGCATTTGATATTTTCGAATGGGACGCCCTTGCTGTCAGCAGCGTCGATCAATTTTTTCTTTATTCTTTAGTTGTGAAGTAAATATTGCCTCTGACATGTGAGTCGCTGAGATGCATAATCATCGATTGTTTTGAATGTTCTCTATGAATTGCCAGGCCTGTGTGTTTGATTGCAATGTACAGAAACGCTAAAAACCTGCTCAAACTCTTTGTACTCCTTCTGTTCCTTTTTACTTCGCACATTGTGAAAGTGCATACTTTTTTGTATAAGATTGGTCAAAGTAGAGATACTTTGACTGCAGACAAAACTTGTATGCAGACTAGAAAGGACCGGAGGGAGTACATGTGAAACTGCTGCAAACGAGGTGATCACCCTGGGAATAATGCTAGTACATATTGTTTTGCATGTTCATCCAATGCCAGTGATACAGGAATTCGAACTAATCGAAATAAATTCATTCATACACGGTCGGATTTCATATAAACATGCCAGATTTCATTACATTTCATACATTCTTCAACTAAAAAGGGGTGCGCTGGAGGTATAATTAATTAACCGAAGCTACCCACCTGTGTCCCGCTGAGCCGAACAGAAGCTTCAGTGACTTAACTGCAGGTGCAGTTGCGTAACTGACATGTGGCCTGTTGGGCCCATGTGTCAGTCAGCCAACTGCACCAGTAGTTAAGTAGAAGCAGCGTTATTCTCCAGCAGAACTCCCCGACTCCACGTCGCCGCCAAGAAGCTAACCGGCCGTCAATGGTCAACCCGCCTAGCTTGGCTTCAACAGGAGGGTAGCAGCGGTGGCCTTACTTGGACCCGAGCGGCGGCGACCTACCGTGTTCTACTCTTCCTCGTTTTCTGTGTGGCGCGGCCTCGTTGGCAGCGGGGCGGGGCCTCGGCGGAGCCGGCGATGTCCTCTGTCTCGTTGCCGGCGGGCGGCGCCTCAGCGGAGCGGTGGAAATCCTCCCCCGCGTTGCCGGCAGGGTGGGGCCTCGGCTGAGCCGGCGATGTCCTCTGCCTCGTTGTTGGCGGGGCGGGGCCTCGGCGGAGCTGGCGGTGTCCTCTGCCTCGTTGTTGGCGCCGCGGGGCCTCGGCGGAGCAGGGCCTCGTCGACGCCAGCGGAGCGGGGACTCGTCGGAGCCGGCATTGTCCTCTGCCTCGTCCTCGGTCTCGCCAAACAGCGCCTCTCCCGCTTCATCGCCCTCTTTGCTAGCCTCTTTGTAGGCGGCCGCAGCCTCCGCCACCCGCATGCGGTACCGCTAGCGCTCGAGGCGGCCCTTGCGGGCGGAGCGGTACGGGTCGAGCAGCGCCTCCTGCTCCGCCCGCTCCGCGGCGATCTGCTCCTCCGCCTGCAGGTGCTCCTGGAGGAGATGGTGGTTGTAGGCGGCGTCGGCCTGCGCCTCCCGGAACTGCTCCTGACGCATCTGCCTCACACTGTCCATATATTGGGCACGGGCCTCGCCGATGGTCATGGTGCAATGCACCGGCGAGGATGGGCGGAGGAGGGGGTTGGCGCCGGATCATCGACTACCATGTTCTCCATTGGGACGTCGTCGTCCTCCGGCTGCCTGCCGGCCAGCCGGTCGGCAGCAATGGCTGCCATCTCCTTGTGGTCCGTCGTCCGCCCATCCCGAAGAGCGCTGGAGCGCGAGGAAGCCATGGTGGGCAGTAGTGGTGTGGACAGGAGAAAGGGAACGGATGCGGATGACTGCGGCTATGGCCGGCGCAACAGTTTATATAGCAATGGTGGGCGGGCGGAGGGACGGACGTGTGGCGCCGGAGTAGCCGCCTCGGCAACCGCGTATCATTAATGTGGGCGGCAGATGGACGGACGGACGGCACTTGTGTCGTTTGAAGGCGGAGCAATCGCCTGCACCGGGAAGCGGGGCGGGCGGCGCTGACTGTTTCGGGCGGAAAGCGCGCGCGGGCGAGGAGATGACTTTACTTGGAGAGGATGACAATGGGGACCCACCAGGTCCATAGCCTCACGTACGCAAGTGCCTCCTTATTATATATATATGTATAAAACTATACTCCCTCCGTCTAGGTGAATAAGTCGTATTAGAAGGTGCATCACGACCTAGGTGCAAGCAGATTGGTGGAAAAGAAGAATATTTCTCTCTTCTAAACACAACATTTAATCACAGTAGTTAAGAGGATGCCTTATTAGCTACCCATGCAGGCCATCGTAATTCATAGCATGCAAAGCGCTTTTATTTCTTGCCTAATAACCACATGGACGTGCTGCATGCATTGGTCCTTGCCCGAGCAAAAAAAAGGGAGGAAAAGGGGTTTCCACGGGAGACAAGAGGCAGAGGTGGAAGCGCTCGCTGGAGTTATTTATTTTGCTTCCCCCTGGTTTCCTGACATCACGGTCCCACACCATTGTCAACCTATGTAGTACTAGTCAATAAACGAGAGAATTGCACAAGAAGCGGCCGACAGCTGGGACCAAGCAGCTCGAGCAGTATTTGTGTTTTTGAGGTGTGAGCACTGCAGAGTTTTTCGATGTTTAGCCCAGATATTAATTTTTCTCCTCTGAACAACAATGAAAACATCGCTGCAGGTATTAACTGGGCGGGCTGTGGCCCGTCTAGCCCAGGCCAGATATCCAGCCCAGATATTAATTTTTTTCAAGCTGAAAATGGCTAGCCCAGCTATACTTTTTTTAGGAATACCCAGGCAAGGTCAAGTTGTTATTCTCCGCCCCGCTGGGCTGCAAATCTTTCCTAGGAGGGATGCATTAGGCTTAACAAGAAAATGGGCTTTAAGAAATAATAAATGGGATGTAATTATAAAAACTGGGCAGTAACTATAAAAAAATGCACCAAACACGTGATTACTTTTTATTAATTGTTGCGAGCGCAATGTTTCGTTGGATTTTTGTAATATAAATTTATATTGAAATTGTATTTAATCTGACTAGAATTTCGGGATAAAAATATTTCGGATCCCATCAAAATGTGGGAAATTTTATTGAATTCTGTTTTGAACGGTTGGTTGAAATGGGCTGTACTTTTAAGAAAACTGTAAATGGGCTATAGTAAATTCCGTTAGAATTCAAAAATGGGCTACACATTCTTACAAATCTCAAATGGGCTATAAGTTCTCTACCACACACTTCTGGCCTTACTAAGTTGACGCGTCCCCTAAAAAACAGAGTTGACGCGTATGCAAGGCTTTGTCAACTTATAGTCAACACACGGTTCTAGCAGCAGTGGCCGTTGGATGTCCATCCAACGGATGCCGTGCTTCTTCTTCAATCTCGGATATTCTAGCTTCACCCGCCCAAAAAATGATTCCTCCCCCTGACATCTGGGGCGCACCGTTTCGGAAGCTGACCTGTGGGCCTACTAAGTTGACGTACCAAGGGCTTTGTCAACTTAGTCAATATAAACGATTCTAGCTGCAGTGACCGTACGATGTCCATCCAACGGCCGTAGTGCTTCTTCAACCTCGGTCTTCTTGCTCCAGCCGCCCAAAGCAGCACCGGTCGTGCCGCCTGCTCCTGCCTCCCGTGGCTGGCTGTGCTGCCGTGGAGGCCTCACCGCCCCCTACTATTCCCACCGCTGCCGGCCCTGCGTCGACGGCAGCCTTACACCGCAGCTACAAAGTGAACCCTCATACTCCTCTCCGCGTGGGCATCCACTGCCGCATCTTCACCGGCTCCGCGTCGTCCCCTTCCTAGGCCTCGCCGTCGTCCACCGCCCTGGTGCTCTCGGCGCGGCGTGGTCAACGTGGAAGGAACGACTTCCATCGGACGTGGACTGTACGTGGAGAGGCTGACAGCTGGGTCCACGGCGGCAGCAAGGAAGTGCCTCCTTATTACGCGAAAATAATGATTCCTCCACCTGACAGCAGGGACCCACCGGACGGGCCACCAGTATTTTGCGAAAAAAATCGTTTCCCCCTGACTGCTGGGACCCACCGGACTGGGCCACCGTATTTCGCGAAAAAACGTTCCCCCCGCTGTCAGCTCGGACCCACCGGAAGTGCCTCCTTATTACGCACAAAAAAATGAATACTCCCCTGGCTAGCTGGGACCCACCTTGCTTGGGAGGCTGACTTGTGGGCCTACTAAGTTGACGGGGACGAAGGGCTTTGTCAACTTAGTCAATATGAACGATTCTAGCTCCAGTGACCGTACGATGTCCATCCAACGGCCGTAGTGCTTCTTCAACCTCTGGTCTTCTTGCTCCAGCCGCCCAAAGCAGCGCCGGTCGTGCCGCATGCTCCTGCCTCCCGTGGCCGGCTGTGCTGCCGCAGAGGCCTCACCGCCCCCTACTATTCCCACCGCTGGCCAGGCCCTGCGGCGACGGCAGCCTCACACCGCAGCCGAACCAGTGAACCCTTAGTCCTCTCCGCGCGGGCTTCCACTGCCGCGTCGTCCCCTTCCTAGGCCTCGTCGTCGTCCACCGCCGTGGTGCTCTCCGCGCGGCGTGGTCAACGTGGTTAAGGAACAACTTCCATCGGAAGAGTATGCTACGTGTTGAGCTTGTGTTGCTTTTCCCCGAAGAGGAAGGGATGATGCAGCAGAGTAGCGTAAGTATTTTCCTCAGTTTTTGAGAACCAAGGTATCAATCCAGTAGGAGCCCACGCTCAAGTCCCTCGTACCTGCACAAAGCGATAGCTACTCGCAACCAACGTGATTAGGGGTTGTCAATCCCTTCACGGTCACTTACGAGAGTGAGATCTGATAGATATAATATTTTTGGTATAAAGATGCAAAGTAAAAAGTAAAAGCAAAGTAAAAAAAAAGCAAAGCAAGATTAAAGTGATGGGGATTGATATGACGAGAATAGACCTGGGGGCCATAGGTTTCACTAGTGGCTTCTTTCAAGAGCATAAGTATTCTACGGTGGGTGAACAAATTACTGTTGAGCAATTGACAGAATTGAGCATAGTTATGAGAATATCCAGGCATGATCATGTATATAGGCATCACGTCCGTGACAAGTAGATCGAAACGATTCTGCATCCACTACTATTACTCCACTCATCGACCGCTATCCAGCATGCATCTAGAGTATTAAGTTAAAAATAGAGTAACGCCTTAAGCAAGATGACATGATGTAGAGAGATAAATTCATGCAATATGAAATAAACCCCATCTTGTTATCCTCGATGGCAACGGAGACTAATACATGCCTTGCTGCCCCTTCTGTCACTGGGTAAGGACACCGCAAGATCGAACCCAAAGCTAAGCACTTCTCCCATGGCAAGAACTACCAATCTAGTTGGCCAAACCAAACGGATAATTCGAAGAGACTTGCAAAGATAACCAATCATACATAAAAGAATTCAGAGAAGATTCAAATATTATTCATAAGATAGACTTGATCATAAACCCACAATTCATCGATCTCAACAAACACACCGCAAAAAGAAGATTACATCGAATAGATCTCCACAAGAGAGGGGGAGAACTTTGTATTGAGATTCAAAGAGAGAGAAGAAGCCATCTAGGCTACTAACTATGGACCCGAAGGTCTGAGGTAAACTACTCACACTTCATCGGAGAGGGCTATGATGATGTAGAAGCCCTCCGTGATGACGGCCCTCTTCCGGCGGAGCTCCGGAACAGGCCCCAAGATGGGACTCGTGGATACAGAAAGTTGCGGTGGAATTAGGTTTTTGGCTCCCTGTTCTGATCGTTTGGGGGTACGTGTGTATATATAGGAGGAAGAAGTACGCCGGAGGAGCAACAAGGGGCCCACGAGGCAGGGGGCGGGCCCTAGGGGGGGGCCCACCCTCGTGACCGCCTCTTTTTTCCTTGGAGTAGGGTCCAAGTCTCCTGGATCACGTTCGGTGAGAAAATCACGTTCCGGAAGATTTTATTCCATTTGGAATCCGTTTGATATTCCGTTTATCTCAAACACTGAAAATAGGCAAAAAACAAGCAATTCTGGGCTGGGCCTCTGGTTAAAGTTTAGTCCCAAATATAATATGAAAGTGGAAAATAAAGCCCAATATAGTCCAAAACAGTAGATAATATAGCATGGAGCAATCAAAAATTATAGATACATTGGAGATGTATCAGGCATCCCCAAGCTTAATTCCTGCTCATCCTCGAGTAGGTAAATGAAAAAGAGAATTTTTGATGCGGAGTGCTACTTGGCATAATTTCATGTAAATCTTCTTAATTGTGGTATGAATATTCAGATTAGAAAGATTCAAGACAAAAGTTTATATTGACATAAAAAATAATAATACTTCAAACATACTAATAAAGCAATTATGTCTTCTCAAAATAACATGGCCAAAGAAAGTTATCCCTACAAAATCATATAGTCTGGCTATGCTCCATCTTCACCACACAAAGTATTTAAATCATGCACAACCCCGATGACAAGCCAAGCAATTGTTTCATACTCTAACTTTTTCAAAACTTTTTCAATCTTCACGCAATACATGAGCGTGAGCCATGGATATAGCACTATAGGTGGAATAGAATGGTGGTTGTGGAGAAGACAAAAAGGAGAGAAGATAGTCTCACATCAACTAGGCGTATCAATGGGCTATGGAGATGCCCATCAATAGATATCAATGTGAGTGAGTAGGGATTGCCATGCAACAGATGCACTAGAGCTATAAGTATATGAAAGCTCAAAAAGAAACTAAGTGGGTGTGCATCCAACTTGCTTGCTCATGAAGACCTAGGGCAATTTGAAGAAGCCCATCATTGGAATATACAAGCCAAGTTCTATAATGAAAGATTCCCACTAGTATATGAAAGTGATAACATGAGAGACTCTCTACTATGAAGATCATGGTGCTACTTTGAAGCACAAGTGTGGTAAAAGGATAGTAACATTGTCCCTTCTCTCTTTTTCTCTCATATTTTTTTATTTGGGCCTTTTCTCTTTTTTATGGCCTCTTTTCTTTCTCTTTTTATTTGGGCTTCATTGGCCTCTTTTATTTATTTTTCGTCCGGAGTCTCATCCCGACTTATGGGGGAATCATAGTCTCCATCATTCTTTCCTCACTTGGGACAATGCTCTAAAAATAATGATCATCACACTTTTATTTTTCTTACAACTCAACAATTACAACTTGATACTTAGAACAAAATATGACTCTATATGAATGCCTCCGGCGGTGTACCGGGATATGCAATATGACAATGATGAATGGGTCACCATAAACGAAACGGTGGAAAGTTGCATGGCAATATATCTCGGAATGGCTATGGAAATGCCATGATAGGTAGGTATGGTGGCTGTTTTGAGGAAGGTATATGGTGGGTGTATGATACCGGCGAAAGGTGCGCGGTATTAGAGAGGCTAGCAAATGCGGAAGGGTGAGAGTGCATATAATCCATGGACTCAACATTAGTCATAAAGAACTCAATACTTATTGCAAAAATTTAGAAGTTATCAAAGCAAAGTATTACGCGCATGCTCCTACGGGGGGTAGATTTGTAGGAAAAGAACCATCGCTCGTCCCCGACCGCCACTCATAAGGAAGACAATCAATAAATAAATCATGCTCCGACTTCATCACATAACGGTTCACCATACGTGCATGCTACGGGAATCACAAACTTAACACAAGTATTCTTTAAATTCACAACTACTCAACTAGCATGATTAATATTATCACCTCCATATCTCAAAACAGTTATCATGCTTCAATCTTTTCTTAGTATTCAACACACTCAAAAGAAAGTTTCACAAATCTGAATACCAAGCATATTATTATTAGGCAAATTACCATGCTATTAAGAGACTCTCAAAATAATTTAAGTGAAGCATGAGAGATCAATAGTTTCTTTAAAACAAATCCACCACCGTGCTCTAAAAGATCTAAGTGAAGCACATAGAGCAAAATTATAACGCTCAAAAGATGTGAAGCCATAGAGCAAAACTACATAGCTCAAAAGATATAAGTGAAGCACATAGAGCAAAACTACTTAGCTCAAAAAGATATAAGTGAAGCACATAGAGTATTCTATAAATTTAATTCATGTATGGCTCTCTCAAAAGGTGTGTACAGCAAGGATGACTTGTGGCATACTAAAACACAAAGACAAAAATAATACAGGACGCTCCAAGCAAAACACATATCATGTTGGTGAATAAAAATATAGCTCCAAGTAAATTACCGATGGAAGTGGACGAAAGAGGGGATGCCTTCCAGTGCATCCGCAAGCTTTGACTTTTTGGTGTCCTTGGATTATCTTGGGGGTTCCATGGGCATCCCCAAGCTTAGGCTCTTGCCACTCCTTGTTCCATAATCCATCAAAAGAATTCACCCAAAACTTGAGCACTTCACAACACAAAACTCAAAATAGAAAACTCGTGAGCTCCGTTAGCGAAAGAAAACAAAAGACCACTTCAAGGTACTGTAATGAACTCATTATTTATTTATATTGGTGTTAAACCTACTGTATTCAACTTCTCTATGGATTATAAACTATTTTACTAGCCATAGATTCATCAAAATAAGCAAACAACACACGAAAAATAGAATCTGTCAAAAACAGAACAGTCTGTAGTAATCTGTAGCTAGCGCAAGATCTGGAACCCCAAAAATTCTAAAATAAATTTCTGGACGTGAGGAATTTATCTATTAATCATCTTCAAAAAGAATTAACTAAATATCACTCTTCAAATAAAAATTGACAGCAGTTCTCGTGAGCGCTAAAGTTTCTGTTTTTTACAGCAAGTTCAACAAGACTTTCCCCAAGTCTTCCCAACGGTTCTACTTGGCACAAACACTAATTAAACACAAAAAACACAACCAAAACAGAGGCTAAATAATTTATTTATTACTAAACAGGAGCAAAAAGCAAGGAATAAAAATAAAATTGGGTTGCCTCCCAACAAGCGCTATCGTTTAACGCCCCTAGCTAGGCATAACAAGCAAAATAGATCTAGGTATTGCCATCTTTGGTAGGCAATCCATAAGTGGCTCTCATGATAGTTTCATATGGTAATTTTATTTTCTTTCTTGGAAAGTGTTCCATGCCCTTTTTTAATGGAAATTGAAATCTAATATTCCCTTCCTTCATATCAATAATCGCACCAACCGTTCTAAGGAAAGGTCTACCAAGAATAATAGGGCAAGAAGGATTGCAATCTATATCAAGAACAATGAAATCTACAGGCACATAATTCCTATTTGCAACAATAAGAACATCATTAATTCTTCCCATAGGTTTCTTAATAGTGGAATCCACAAGATCAAGTTTAGAGAGCAATCATCAAAATTACGGAAATCTAGTAAATCACACAAAGTCTTGGGAATAGTAGAGACACTAGCACCCAAATCACACAAAGCATAAAACTCATGATTTTTAATTTTAATAGTTGGTTCCCACTCATCATAGATTTTTCTAGGGATAGAAACTTTCAACTCAAGTTTTTCTTCATAAGATTGCATCAAGGCATCAACAATATGTTCGGTGAAGGCTTTATTTCGACTATAAGCATGTGGAGAATTTAGCACGGATTGCAACAAGGAAATACAATCAATTAAAGAGCAACTTTCATAATTAAATTCCTTGAAATACACTATAGTGGGTTTAGCAACATCTAAATTTTTATTTCTTTCAATCCCACTTTCGTCAATTTCATCATTAAGATCTAAATACTCCGAATTTTTAGAACGCCTTGTAGGTAAAGGAAGATCATATTCAGTTTCATCAAGACTCATATTGCAAAATAAAGATTTAATTGGAGACACATCAATAACTTTTATATCTTCATCATTATTGTCATATAAATTGGAAGAGCACGCTTTAATAAAGGCATCTTTGGAAGCACGCATCCTAGCGGTTCCTTCTTTACACTCATCAATTGAAATTCTCATGGCTTTGAGAGACTCATTGATATCATGCTTAGGTGGAATAGATCTAAGTTTTAAAGCATCAACATCAAGAGCAATTCTATCAACGTTCCTAGCCAAATCATCAATCTTAAGCAATTTTTCTTCAGTCATAGCATTAAAATTCTTTTGCGAAGAAATAAACTCTTTAATATTAGATTCAAAATCAGAGGGCATATTATTATAATTTCCATAAGAGTTGTTGTAGGAATTCCCATAATTATTAGAAGGATTACTAGGATATGGCCTAGGACTAAAATTCCCTCTATAAGCGTTGTTACCAAAATTATTCCTACCAACAAAATTCACATCCATAGATTCATTGTTATTCTCAATCAAAGTAGACAAAGGCATATCATTAGGATCAGAAGAACACTCTTAGTAGCAAATAATTTTCAATAAGTTCATCCATCTTCCCACCCAAACACATTTAATTTTCTTCTATTGCATGCACTTTTTATTAGAAGTTCTTTCAGTGTGCCATGAGAATAATTTAACCATAATATTATCTTAGGAGTTTAGTAGCATCTCCTATAATTTCAATAAAAGTGCCTCCCCGGCCGAATCTAAAAGATTCTAGAAGCAAAATTCAATCCGGCATAAAAAATTGTATAATCATCCACAAAATTCAAAACCATATGATAGGGCATTACGTATCATTAATTTCATTCTCTCCCAAGCTTGTGCAACATGTTCATGATCAAGTTGTTTAAAGTTCATTATATCATTTCTAAGAGGGATGATCTTAGCGGGAGGAAAATACTTATTCCATGATCAATACTATTCTTAGGTCAAAGACGAAAAACCAAGCTTTAGCACGATCTCTAAGAGAAAAAGGAAATATAGCTTCAATTTAACAACATCATTAATTGACATCTTTTTTATTTTGCATATCACATAAATCAACGAAGCTATTCAGATGAGTAGCGGCATTCTTCACTAGGAAGGCGGCGAATTGATCTTTCATAACAAGATTCAACAAGCAATATTAATTTCACAATTCAGCATTGGTTAAGAGGAGCAATCGGAGTGCTAAGGAAATCATTATTATTGGTATTGGGTGAAGTCACACAATTGGTAGTAATCTTGAGCCATTGCGACAAAAAAGCAATCTAACACACGAGCAAACAAAAAGCAAACGGGTAAAAAGATGCAAATTGAGAGGGAGGATAGGGAGAGAGAGGGAAAATAAAACGGCAACGGTGAATTGGGGGGAGTGGAAAAAGAGAGGCAAATGGCAAATAATGTAATGCAATAGATAGGGATTGTGATGGGTACTTTGTATATTGACTTTTTGCGTAGACTCCCCGGCAACAGCGCCAGAAATCCTTCTTGCTACGTCTTGAGCTTGCGTTGGTTTTCCCCGAAGAGGAAGGGATGATGCAGCAGAGTAGCATAAGTATTTCCCTCAGTTTTTGAGAACCAAGGTATCAATCCAGTAGGAGGCCCACGCTCAAGTCCCTCGTACCTGCACAAAGCGATAGCTACTCGCAACCAACGCGATTAGGGGTTGTCAAGCCCTTCACGGTCACTTACGAGAGTGAGATCTGATAGATAGATATTTTTGGTATTTTTGATATAAAGATGCAAAGTAAAAAGTAAAAGCAAAGTAAATAGCAAAACAATATAAAGTGATGGAGATTGATATGATGAGAATAGACCCGGGGGCCATAGGTTTCACTAGTGGCTTCTCTCAAGAGCATAAGTATTCTACGGTGGGTGAACAAATTACTGTTGAGCAATTGATAGAATTGTGCATAATTATGAGAATATCTAGGCATGATCATGTATATAGGCATCACGTCCGTGACAAGTAGATCGAAACGATTCTGCATCTACTACTATTACTCCACTCATCGACCGCTATCCAGCGCATCTAGAGTATTAAGTTAAAAACAGAGTAACGCCTTAAGCAAGATGACATGATGTAGAGAGATAAATTCATGCAATATGAAATAAACCCCATCTTGTTATCCTCGATGGCAACGATACAATACGTGCCTTGCTGCCCCTTCTGTCACTGTAAGGACACCGCAAGATCGAACCCAAAGCTAAGCACTTCTCCCATGGCAAGAACTACCAATCTAGTTGACCAAACCAAACGGATAATTCGAAGAGACTTGCAAAGATAACCAATCATACATAAAAGAATTCAGAGAAGATTCAAATATTATTCATAGATAGACTTGATCATAAACCCACAATTCATCGGTCTCAACAAACACACCGCAAAAAGAAGATTACATCGAATAGATCTCCACAAGAGAGGGGGAGAACTTTGTATTGAGATTCAAAGAGAGAGAAGAAGCCATCTAGCTACTAACTATGGACCCGAAGGTCTGAGGTAAACTACTCACACTTCATCGGAGAGGCTATGATGATGTAGAAGCCCTCCGTGATGACGGCCCTCTTCCGCGGAGCTCCGGAACAGGCCCCAAGATGGGATCTCGTGGATACAGAAAGTTGCGGCGCTGGAATAAGGATTTTGGCTCCTGTTCTGATCTTTTGGGGGTACATGTGTATATATTGGAGGAAGGAGTACGTCGGTGGAGCACCGAGGGGCCCATGAGGCAGGGTGGCACCCTAGGGGGGGCGTGCCCCTACCCTCGTGAGCACCTCTTTGCTTCCTTGCAGTAGGGTCCAAGTCTCCAAGATCACGTTCGGTGAGAAAATCACGTCCCGAAGATTTTATTCCGTTTGGACTCTGTTTGATATTCCGTTTATCTAAAACACTGAAATAGGCAAAAAAATAGCAATTCTGGGCTGGGCCTCCGGTTAATAGATTAGTGCCAAAAATAATATAAAGTGGAAAATAAAGCCCAATATAGTCCAAAACAGTAGATAATATAGCATGGAGCAATCAAAAATTATAGATACGTTGGCGACGCATCAAGCATCATTGCAATCATCATGCCTAGCTAGGGGCGTTAAACGATAGCGATTGTTGGGAGGCAACCCAACTTTATTTTTGTTCCTTGCTTTTTGCTCCTATTTAGTAATAAATAATTTATCTAGCCTCTGTTATGATTGAGTTTTTATGTTTTAATTAGTGTTTGTGCCAAGTAGAACCGTTGGGAAGACTTGGGGAAAGTCTTGTTGATCATGCTGTCAAAAACAGAAACTTTAGCGCTCAAGAGAATTGCTGCCATGTTTTTTTATTGGAGAGTGCTATTTAGTTAATTCTTTTTGCAGATGATTAATATATAAATTCCTCAGGTCCAGCAATTTATTTTAGAATTTTTGGGGTTCCATAAGTATACGTTTGATCCAGATTACTGCAAACTGTTCTGTTTTTGACAGATTCTTTTTCCGATGTGTTGTTTGCTTATTTTGATGAATCTATGAGTAGTGTCGGAGGGTATGAACCATAGATAAGTTGGAATACAGTAGGTTTAACACCAATATAAATTAAGAATGAGTTCATTACAGTACGTTGAAGTGGTGATTTATTTTTTTATACTAACGGAGCTCACAAGTTTTCTACTTTAAGTTTTGTGTTATGAAGTTTTCAAATTTTGGGTAAGGATTCGATGGACTATGGAATAAGGAGTGGCAAGAGCCTGAGCTTGGGGATGCCCAAGGCACCCCAAGGTAATATTCAAGGATAGCCAAGAGCCTAAGCTTGGGGATGCCCCGGAAGGCATCCCCTCTTTCGTCTTCGTTCATCGGTAAATTTACTTGGAGCTATATTTTTATTCACCACATGATATGTGTTTTGCTTGGAGCGTCATTTTATTTTATTTAGTTTTGCTTTCTGTTTGAATAAAATACCAAGATCTGAAATTATTAAATGTTAGAGAGTCTTCACATGGTTGCATAATTATTCGACTACTCATTGATCTTCACTTAAATCTTTCGGAGTAGTTTGTCATTTGCTCTAGTGCTTCACTTATATCTTTTAGAGCATGATGGTAGTTTTATTTTGAAGAAATAGATGAACTCTCATGCTTCACTTAGATTATTTTGAGAGTCTTAAATAGCATGGTAATTTGCTTAAAATCCTAATATGCTAGGTATTCAAGAATAATAAAATTCTCTAATGAGTGTGTTGAATACTATGAGAAGTTTGATACTGGACGATTGTTTTGAGATATGAGATGGTAATATTAGAGTCATGCTAGTTGAGTAGTTGTGAATTTGAGAGATACTTGTGTTAAAGTTTGTGATTCCCGTAGCATGCACGTATGGTGAACCGTTATGTGATGAAGTCGGAGCATGATTTATTTATTGATTGTCTTCCTTATGAGTGGCGGTCGGGACGAGCGATGGTCTTTTCCTACCAATCTATCCCCCTAGGAGCATGCGCGTAATACTTTGCTTGATAACTAGATTTTTGCAATAAGTATGTGAGTTCTTTATGACTAATGTTGAGTCCATGGATTATACACTCTCACCCTTCCTATTAGGGGGTGTTCGGGTAGCCGCTATACCTTCAGCCGGACTCCTGGACTATGAAGATACAAGATTGAAGACTTCGTCCCGTGTCCGGATGGGACTTTCCTTGGCGTGGAAGGCAAGCTTGGCGATGCGGATATTCAAGATCTCCTACCATTGTAACCGACTCTATGTAACCCTAACCCTATCCGTTGTCTATATAAACCGGAGGGTTGTAGTCCGTAGGCAATCAACTCCATATACAACAATCATACCATAGGCTAGCTTCTAGGGTTTAGCCTCCTTGATCTCGTGGTAGATCTACTCTTGTACTACCCATATCATCAATATTAATCAAGCAGGACGTAGGGTTTTACCTCCATCAAGAGGGCCCGAACCTGGGTAAACATCGTGTCCTGCCTCCTGTTACCATCCGGCCTAGACGCACAGTTCGGGACCCCCTACCCGAGATCCGCCGGTTTTGACACCGACATTGGTGCTTTCATTGAGAGTTCCTCTGTGTCGTCGCCTTTAGGCCCGATGGCTCCTTTGATCATCAACAACGATGCGGTCCAGGGTGAGACTTATTCTCCCCGGACAGATCTTCGTCTTCGGCGGCTTCGCTCTGCGGGCCATTCGCTCGGCCACCTGGAGCAGATCGAAAGCTACGCCCCTGGCCATCAAGTCAGGTTTGGAAGCTTAAACTACACGGCTGACATCCGCGGAGACTTGATCTTCGACGGGTTCGAGCCACGGCCAAGCACGCCGCACTATCTCGAGGGGCATGATCTAGCTCTGCCTCCGGACGTGTCCTGGAGGCCGCACACGCATCGGTTCCGACCCTAACTCGGAGCCTATTGCGCCAATCGAGGACGAGTGGTTGGACGTCACCTCGGGGGCTGCGATCTAAAGCGATCGAGCCGAACGCTAGCCCCGCACTCTGCATGACCTGTGACTCCGAGGATCCGGACTCCTCCCGGACTCCGAACCCCCCGCGCCCCTGCCAATCGAATCCGATTGGGCGCCGATAATGGAGTTCACCGCCGCGGACATCTTTCAGCACTCGCCCTTTTGGCGACATCCTGAATTCTCTAAGTCTCTCTCTTTATCAGGAGAGCCCTGGCCGGATAACGGTCAGCGAGGATGGGATACGGACGATGAAGAAATTCAAAGCCCACCCACCACCCACTTGGTAGCCACTGTCGACAATTTAAACGACGTGCTCAACTTCGACTCCGGAGACATCGACAGCATGGATGACGATGCAGGAGATACCGACGAACCAACGCCCATAGGGCATTGGACAGCCACCTCATCTCACGATGTGTACATGGTGGATACCCCTAAAGGAAGCGACAACGAGGAAATGGGATGGGACGGGAGATCGACCCCCCAAAAAGCAATCAAAGCGTCGGCGTAAACGCCGACCCAAGCCCCGCCTCGACAAAAACCCAGCCATAGAGCAGGACGAGCCGGTAGACACGAGCAGGCCTTAGAGCAACCGTCTGAACAGGGCAACACAGATAGAGAAACCGAACATCCCTCCTCCGGCGAAAACGGCATTCCAGACGACCTCACGCCAAATAAACCTATGGAGTAGAAGAATCTCCACGAGAGGCTCGTTGCAACTGCACGCAGCCTAAAAAAGCAGAAGCGGAAGCTAAAAAAAGCAGAAGATGCACTCCGGATTAGATGGAGCAAAGTAATCAATACCACAGATAAGTACGGCGACAGTCGCCGCACTAAAAGCTATCCAAAAAGAAAGCTACTGCTTGAATTCGACGAAGAGGCCCTAGAGCCCTCGCATTCAAAAAATGAAAAAGCCACACGGTCAGATAGACGACCCCATAAAGCGGCAAGCGGCGCCGCACCTAAATCGGCATGCGACCCATTTAAGGATTCGCATTATGGCCCAGTCAGGTCCATTTATGGGCCAAGAAAGCAAGCTCTCGTAAGCAACGCTATGAAGCCATTATCAGAATCCGGCACACCCAAATACAGGGGCGCCGCACACCCCCTATGTTTTACCGATGAGGTCCTGGACTATGAATTCCCAAAGGGATTCAAACCCGTAAACATAGAGGCATATGATGGAACAACAGACCCTGGAGTTTGGATCGAGGATTATATCCTCCACATACACATGGCTAGAGGAGATGATCTCCACGCCATAAAATATCCACCCTTAAGCTTAAAGGGCCAGCCCGGCATTGGCTTAAAAGCCTTCCCGAAAACACAATTGGAAGCTGGGAAGAGCTCGAGGATGCTTTCCGAGCAAACTTTCAAGGGACCTATGTCCGCCCTCCGATGCAGACTATCTTAGTCACATAACTCAACAACCCGGAGAGTCAGCTCGACAGTTCTGGAATAGATTCCTCACTAAAAAGAATCAGATAGTCGACTGTACGGACGCCGAAGCCTTAGCAGCTTTCAGGCATAACGTCCGAGACGAATGGCTTGCCAGACACCTCGGCCAAGAAAAGCCAAGAACAATGGCCGCACTAACAAGCCTCATGACCCGCTTTTGTGCAGGGGAGGACAGCTGGTTGGCAAGGTGCAGCCCCAGCAACCCAAGTACATCCGAAACTAGGGATGGAAACGGAAAACCGCGACGCAACAAGGACCGTCGCTGGACTAAAGGACAAAAGTCGAAGAGCACGGCAGTCAATGCCGGATTCAAAGGCTCACGACAAAATCAGGAAAAATCGCCCCCCAGGATAACAGGGACGATCCATCCAACCTAAATAAAATCCTGGACAGGATATGTCAGATACACAATACTCCCGGGAAGCCTGCTAACCATACCCACAGAGACTGTTGGTTTTCAAACAATCCGGCAGACTCAATGCCGAACACAAGGGGCTCGACACACCAAGCGAAGACGAGGACGAACCCCAAAAGCAGAGCACCGGAAACAAAAGAACTTCCCACAAGAAGTAAAAACAGTGAACTCACTTCACATAACAAAACGTGCGGCGCCCGTAAAGGTACGCACCACACGGCTCATCCCCAAAGGGTCCTGCCACTGGTTGTCAAAACCGATCATCTTCGATTAGCTAGATTATTCTAGGAATATCAAGAATGTAGGCTGGACTGCCTTGATACTCGATCCAATAATTGGTGGACTCCAGTTTTCAAATGTCCTTATGGATGGCGGCAGTGGACTAAACCTGATATATCAGGATACAATCCAGCACATGGGGATAAACCCAGCAAGAATCCACCGCAGCAAAACCTCCTTTCAAGGGGTAATACCTGGTCCGGACACCCATTGTACGGGTTTTCTTCCGGCTCACAGTCACATTCGGCTCTACCGATAACCTCCGCCGCGAAAAGCTGACCTTCCATATCGTCCCGTTCTCAAGTCGCTATCAAGCACTACTGGGACGCGAAGCTTTCGCTCGCTTTAACGCAATACCGCATTATGCATCTCTTACGCTTAAGATGCCTGGTCCACGAGGCATCATCTCTTTGAAGGGGAAGCACTAAAGTGCGCCTCCCCAAGCGGAGGACTGTGCGGCCGCTTTGACAGCCCCACAGCAAAATGGCCTCACCGGCCAAAAAACTTCAAAATAGGTCATTCAAGACCACGAACGCGGATAGACGAGTTCGGTGCAAAATCATCATTGATGCAGGCCTAGAAGCCATATACCCCCACACTAGGGGCTCCACGCATATACAATAAGAGACAATAAAGCTCAAACTTATATATCTTACTTTATACTTGCTTATTTTAAACTTTTTCGGCACGACCCGTTTTCAACTCAGTTCCTCTCTTTTACAGATGAACGTCGTGCGGCGCCCGTCCAGGATACGGCACAACGGAGACACAGGCGCAGACGTGCAGTAGGGACCCGTCCTAAAGGATTCTTTTTAGATTAAGACCCTGCGTAAACCTTTTTTACTGTCTCTTGTTGCTACACATCCCCTGGTTTTTTCTTTCTAATATAACCAAGGAGGAGGCTGGCGTCTTGGCATGTGGCCACGTCAGAATTTTTGCACGTACCTGGACACAGGGGCTTTTTTAATAAAGAGTGTTGTTTCGCCCGCACTCATAAAGACCGAACACCTTAGGGAGTGTTCGGCGTCGCGAGTTTTGGCATTATATGCATCAGCTCCGAATCATGTCTTTGGTCAAATGTTGGGTTGCCCGGCTCCTGAGTTCGGCTACCTTACGTTCCGCTCTATCGGCTAAGGTAGCACCAGGAGAACTACTGCGATTGTGCCCCCGGTTCGGCCGGGCGAGCACCTCAGTAGAGAAAGCCGAAAACTGACTGTCATGATGTAGCGTGAGACTGGTCAGCCATTCGATGACCTATCGAATCTATCGGATTCCTCGCTTTAACGAAGGGCCGCTTCCCGTCAGGCACATACGCGCCCCGAATTCGGACGAGCGCAGTTGCCACCAAGGAGCTACCTAAAGAGTCTCATTGTCAAACTCCTATGGCTAAGTGAAAGTGTTAAAGCATTATAGTCCGGTTGCCTAGCCCGCTGCGCTATCACCTCCTTTGTAGGACCAAGACGTTGGGTTAAGTGTGAAAATGCGTCTTCTCGAGCACCCCCGCACTATGTGCGTGGGGGCTGAAGCCAACGACTGCCATCTTTCAGATTCTGTATATATATATATCTTAAAACGGCCGCATAGAAGGTGTTCACAATACTTGGGCACAAGTATAAAAAAGGCCACTACAGTTTATCAAAATATTACTTTATAATTACATATGCTATCATAACATAGCATCTTTCGGGCACTGCGTCTCTATTACACGAGCACCTTCATGAACTTCCTGAAAATAGTGCTCGGAGGGTACTCGGCTTTTGTCCGAATCTTGAGACGCAACAACGGTGGTCTCCATCTCTGCCCAGTATGTCTTAACACGGGCAAGAGCCATCCTAGCGCCCTCTATGCATGCTGACCTCTTCATTGCATTTATACGCGGCACCGCGTCAAGGAATTGTTGCACCAAGCTGAAATAACTCTTCGGCTCCGATCTCCCAGGCCACAGATGACCCATGACATACTTCATGGCGAGTCCGGACAATCTATTCAGCTCGGCCCATTGAGCCAGGCGATCGTCCACTGCCAGTGGACGCTCTGGATTGTGGAACTGTGACTAGAAAAGCTTTTCCACTTCGCAATATTTTAGATCTTGAAAGTGTTCGGTCGCATCAGTAGCACTTGCTTCCAAATCCAGATAGGTCTCCTCCACACTCCACATCCGGTCCAATGGAGCAAACTTCGGATCACAAAACTTCCTCCGCAGCATAAAGGGCTTTCCAGCCGCAATCTGTTCGGCCTGACGCAGCTCCTCTTTCGCAGCTCTCATCGCAGAGCGAGCGTCCTTTGCATCAGCAACGGCCTTCTCTAAGTCCGTCTGTCTCGCCCGGTCTTCTTTCTCAAGAAGTTTGCAACGGTCTGCAGCGCTCTTTAACTTCTCGGCCATCTCGGCCATCTCTTCTTTGCTTCGGTAGTGAGCAGCCTGTTCGGCTCTCAGCTCTTAAGGGCCTTCTCGGCAGCCGCATCGCTTTTTCTGGCTTGCTCCTTAGCTCGGGCAAGTTCTGCCCTAAGATTCTCCATGGCGGCCGTACCATCTGCGTCAAGCACACACATTGTAAGACACTGGCATAAAGCTCCTCTTACCTGATGCCTCCCGAAAGAATTACATACCTTGAGCCTCATCAAGCCGCTTGTTGACAAGCGCGATTGTCGGCATCTACCACGTCCAGTTGCCGCTTTAGTTCGGCCACATCATCAGTTCGGCTTGATTCCGAACACCTCGCCACCTACATTCAAAGGCGACATCTTAGACCTGGGATTATGATCCTCTGCGTGCCATCATTTCTTGACAACACGCAGAGTCTCAGGGGCTACTATCTACACAGGGCGCATCTTACTTATGCGCAACTGACAAAAGTGTACATTATCTAACGTACCTCAAAACCCGTTAGTAAATTTTTGACGGCCTCATGCAATCCACTTTCTGCGGATGAAATCCTTTCAATCACCGTGCCCATCAATGCACGGTGCTCCTCTGAGATAGAAGCTCGCCCCAGCAGAATCTTTAGCTCCTCCAGCCGAGCACCAGACGGTGCCGGACTTGTCTTATGGCCTCTTTCGAAGGCCGGACGCGGAGAGCCTTGGGGGGCCACATAGCTATCTTTCGCCCCTGCCGGATTCAGAGAAACCCTACGCGACGACACCTCAGGGTCGCCCGCCTCGCTAGGCGGTACGACAGGGGGAGGCGTCCCACTCTCCATCATCTCCGGAAGAAGATCCCCCGAAGACGAGCTCTGCTGAGAAGGGCTGAGGTCCGAGCTACAAGGTAAAATTTCGGTTAATCTTCTCAGATATAAATCAAGGATTTCTCTCATCCCTCAAAAGGAAAACCGCTCTCTACTTACGGCTCGCTGGAGGGCTGATCCCCTTGAGGGCGTAGTCCGACCGAGGAACTCCCCGGCATCGGACCCTCTGACGAGGATTTTCTCCCCTGTTTCGAGGCCATGGTTTCCGGGTCGTCAGAGGCGGATCTCTTCTTCCCCTTAGGAGAGGAATTGTCGGTTCCTCCCTTCGGAGCAGCCTCCTTCGAGGAGGCCATAGCTTCCTTGTCCTCCCCCTCCAAAGGCATTATCTCCAGCATCCTGACCAGCATGGGATCCGGCCTGGTTTCAGGAAGGGGAGCCAGACACCTGATCAGCTTTGCCTTCGCTATCCACTCCTGTTTAAAAGAACGACTCTTTTAGAGGCAAGTTTATGACAATTATACGGATAGAAGGTCCGGGCACAAGGTTGCTTACTTGAGTATCCGGGCGATTGCAGCTTAGGCCTGCGTCCTCGGTTAAATCCGGACACACCTCTTGTGATCCGAAGAACAATCTATACATCTCCGCGGGCGTTGCGCCCATAAAATTCTGGAGAGCTCGTGGTCCCTCTGGATTAAACTCCCACAGGCGAAGGGGGCAACGTTTGCCGGGAAATATTCGGCGAATCAGCATGACCTGCGTCACCTTGACCAAACTAAGGTCTCCTTCCAAGAGATCCTTAATTCGGCCCTGTTATAGGGGCATGTCTTTGGATAACCCCCAATCTAATCCTTTGTTGACCCATGACGCTAGCCGTGATGGGGGACCCGAGTGAAAGGCAGGAGGCACCGCCCACTTGGCGCTCCTGGGAGCGGTGATATAGAACCATTCTCGTTGCCACAAGCCGAGCTCCTCTTGAAAGGAGCCCTCAGGCCATGGAGCATCTGCATTCTTACTTATGATAGCGCCTCCGCACTCTGCATGCCGTCCCTCGATCATCTTCGGCTCCACTCCAAAAGTCTTGAGCCATAATCCGAAGTGAGGAGTAACACGAAGGAACGCTTCGCACACAACGATGAATGAGGAAATGTGGAGGATGGATCCGGAGCTAAGTCATGAAATTCCAGCCCGTAATAAAACAGCAGCCCCCTCACGAAGGG
>NC_053022.1:433702747-433715211 GCF_003073215.2 Triticum urartu | reverse complement strand
TCAAACCACTCCTGGACCCTTGGGTTCGTTGTAATGATGTTATTAGTTGAGTCGAGAATGGTCTTGAACGAACCTGCCCTGCTAGCCGATGTGATGACATCACACCGATCAATGAGTTCCTCCACCACGCCATCTTTTAGATCGGGGCAAGAATAATGAGGTCGTTTCCGGTCTGTTCCCTCCATGGAGAAGACAATCGAACAATGGCAGAAGGAAGGGTGAAGGCAAATGGAGGAGGGAAGGAAGAGCTAGCATGCGACAACAGTTCCAAATTGAGAGGGAAAGGCGAAGAGTCGGTGGACGGTTGCCAGTTTGCCACGGTACACGAAGAGGCGCCCCAGCCTACACGTCCGTTCGGAAATTGTACAAAAGGACTCGCCATCGTCTCAATGACATGGTGTGTAATTTCTCGTGCAAAATGTGATCTGGCCGCGTTGGCCCGAGGTGCCGCATTAGTTATTGACCTTTATTTTTTTAACATACAATATGAGTGGATAGCTCCTGTGGTCATCACACGTGAGCGGATATATAGGTGGGCTAGGTGGGCAGGAGGCAACAATCTAAGTGCTAAAAGAGTTGATCCAATGCTTGGTTTTGTTTGGATTTTCCAACTATGACCATTAGATAGAGTGAATCAATGGCTTTTGTTCAAAGTTATTCTCATACTATAGAATGGAATAGGAACATGGAGAGATTTGGTTGATTTTATATCTTTGAATAATATAAAATATTATGAGTGCAGACGCTCCACCGCGAGGTTTGTTGGTCCTTCTCGGTCGTCGGGAATCTATGTTCTTCCACTGTTTAGTTTAAGACATGAGCTTTGTTCATCCTTTTGCTGATACGCGGGACATCTATATGCCTCCATTTTAAAAATCATACTATATGCCTCCATGACACGCGGGACATCTAGCATCAAGGTGGCATGTCATGCAAGAAAATGGAGATATGTAGTGCGTAAGTGAGTCGTGCACTTCGATGGCACCTAGTACTATGCAATATTTTTTCTCCTCGATGGCACGTGAATAGTGCACATACTCAATTGCAGAGCACGGGATGGTAGCCATGGACATGGTCGTCCCTTTTGAAGAGAATACTAACTTTGATGTGTCCCGTCAACTCACAGAACGACGAAGAAGCTTGCTTACTACACCTTCTCCCTCGCCAACGCATGCGCGGTGGCTCACAGCACGAGGAGAAACTTTTGCTTACAAGCGGTGGACGTGCAACAATTCATTTGGTGTCAGATTGCCAGAAGTACTAATGTAGTACCATCATTATTGTTCGACTTCCGGAAGAGGAGAAGAGCCAAGCGCAAGGTCAACCTAGTACAGTACTACTATAGCCAAAGCCGGTCCACCTTTTTAGAGCATGGTTAATTAATATAGGCGGCTATCGCAGCGACACATCATTTAGAGCAAGTACTCTCTTCGTAGGAACAAAGGAAGTGAAAGAAAAGTTGGAGTGGATGCTAGATTTCCAATTAAAACATGATTACATAGGAAAAAATCCTATAGCATTCTATCCTATGAATCAAACGACCAATGTAGGAAAATTCTGACGGGGGTCTCTCCAACAGTGTTCCTCGGTGCGCACCTAGCATCACAGTGGTCGAACTTGGAGTCATTCATCTGGTACACGTGGCATCTCATATCTGGACACAAGGTGACGCGACCTCTCACTTCGTTCGCCATTCGAAGCGGCGCGCCGATGGAGGGCTAGCATACTCCAATATTAGGTTGGCTCTATGTGATGTGGCAACGTCATATACTAACTGGATGCTGGCTATACTACTACGGTCCTCACACGCCAAGAAGTTACTCGAAAACCATTCATAAATTGAGTCTATGACATGCATTTGCAAATGTTACCATTCATTACATACAACAAGTCATCAACACACAACGACAACGAGGATACATGTTGGATTATAGATTTTTTCCAACAAAACATTCTAGTAAATATTGAAGTTTCCATCACACAACAAATAATAAGCAATGAAATGAACTTCAACTCAACCAATCCTCGGTGTTGGAAATGCTTGTTTTGAACCATAGGTGCTCTGGGAAGGGCCAGCTATTGTCAAATATCAAGAGCAACGCATGACTGATCATGCAGGCTGAAGCGGCATATATCAGGACTAGGATAGGGAACCACTGCAATGTCTGAGGTATAGATACAGTTGCTTCTCATAAATGGTAGTAACGTCGTGTCAACAGTAGCCGGATCGCCTTTCACCATCATTGGATAGTTTTGTCCAAGGAAGAGTGAGTTTTCTCCAAGACTATCAATACTAAACCAGGGAGAAGGTGTTGGCGCTACCACACTAGTATCCATATCGAATACCCTGCAACGAGTGTTGTAATACGTCCAAAGAGGGCGACCATGGGAGACAACACGTGCTCCCTTAGTAGTAACAATCTCAGTGCACTGTATACAGACAAGAAGAGGTGATCCATCAGAATTAGTTGTGAGGCGCCACTGAGTATATAAGTTTTGCTCCTCCTCATGCTCATGATCATCACCATCGTCATCTCCCCCTTGGTTATAAAAATTTTCAAGTATAGGTGGTGGAATGTTCATAGGACCTTGGAAACACAAGAAGGTCAATTAGTAAAGGGAAACTTGCTAACTCGCATGCATGTGGATGAAAAAATTATAATTACGGTGGAAGACAAACGTACCAAAACTACGAGGATCCCATGCAAAAACAGTGCCACGAATGGTGGCAGCAAACACAAGATCCTCGTATTCCATTGCATCACAGTACTCATCCGTGAACAGAAACTGATTTTTGAGCAATATCCATGGACGAACCGTGGAATCAGTAACAACGACAACAAGCTTGTTGAAGTAGCAAAAACTTCATAGTTCTCGTAATTCCAAGAGCGGTTGGGAACTCGACAAATTTCTATCTTCAGTAGACGAAGTCACCATGATTCGTATTTGAACGTACGTAGATCATCTGTGTGCTCAACCTCAGGGCAATCTGAGATTTTTGGAAGTGGAATCCGCTGACGAGTGTACACATTCACAAGTTCCCACTCGCAATTGTACCCAATATAAACAACCTAATCTCCATTTGCGCCAGCCATGCTTACCCTTAAGTGATGGCATCTTGACATCACACGTATCGTTATCAAGCGGCATCAACTTGCACAAGGCGAGGCCTCCGTCGTCTGCGTCCATGCGAACAGGCTTATAGCGAAGAAGATAAGGGAGATCAAACCGCTCCTGGACCCTTGGGTTCCTTGTAATGATGTTATTAGTTGAGTCGAGAATGGGTCTTGAACAAACCTACCATGCTAGCCGAGGTGATTACATCGCACCAATCATTGAGTTCCTCCACCACGTCATCTTTCAGATCGGGGCAAGAATAACGGGGTCGTTTCTGGCTTCTTCCCTCCATGGAGAAGATGATCGAACAATGGCAGAAGGAAGGGGGAAGGAAAGTGGAGGGGGGAGGGAGAGCGTGCAACAGTAGTTCCAAATCGAGAGGGGAAGGCGAAGAGGCAGTGGACGGTTGCCGCGGTACATCAAGAGGCGCCCCTGCCTACATAGATGTCCGTTCGGAAATTGTACAAAAGGACTCACCGTCGTCTCACTTACATGTTGGAAAGGGACCACATGTCAACGAAACATGGTGTGTCAATTTCTCGTGCAAAATGCGATCTGCCCGCGTTGGCCCGAAGTGCCGCATTATTTCTTGACTTTATTTTTTTAATGGTGTGCCGTTCTGTTTTGAAGCACGACTAACTGGTACTGTATGCAGAGAAAATGTAAACTACTCTACCACTAATCCACCTCAAGTACTAGTAGTATAAAAAATATATATAGGCTGGAGCTTCATCTCTTTCTTGCTAAGGGCTGCCCACTTGCTTCTCACTCTATCACCCTCTCTCCAGATCTAAAAAAGACGGCCTCTCTCTCCCTCCTCGCCGGTGGTCACAGATCACCGGGGAAGAAAAGGATGTGGAGCGTTGATGCACTCCTCGTTGGCGAGCGAGGTCACACACTAACGACAAGGCTGTCCTCTCAAACCTAGCACCCGTGCAGGATGGCCACCATCCCCAAGCTCGTTGCCGTAGTGCGTGCGGAGGACGACGACCATGAGCGAAGCCACTTCCCACCGACCCTCAGGTATACTACCTCTTTTCGAACCATACCCTTGTTCTATTGCCCCATCTGCCACGTCACTGCATGTGGATATTTTTCCACTCCACCATCTTCCCAATTTCCTATCCTCTGCTCTGCTGGTCACGCAGACGAAAACCTTAATTTGCACTATTAAAGGAAACCCTACTTCATGCACACTAATCCATGTCTGGGTTGAATAAGGAAAGGAAGGTAGACTATACCGTCCAAGAGAGTAGGCATCGAACCCGCATCTAGGTTGAAAAGGGGGAAATCAGTAGCTAAGGAGCGAGTCTCGTGTCTCTTGGTTGAAGAAGGGTAGAAAGGCATGACAATGCAATAGAGAATGGCCAGGTCGATCGGTTTATTGTTCTCACATAGGAAAAAGGTGGCTAAGGAGAACAAAAATGGGACGTAGTCCACATATGTTTCCTGGATATTTGTTGCTCTGGGCAACCATACCTCCCTCACCACTCTATGCGTCCGTGGAGGTACATCGTACTGGTGCGCCCACTGTTTGAATGGGCCTCCCATGCTCTTATTGCCACTTTTTTGCTATTAGTATAACGCCTGCAGTCAAGTCAAGCAATGCTACTTCTAAAGTGATGCCACATTTAACTAATGTCACACTCAGTCTATTGCCACCAATAAATTTAAGCAATGCCATTTAATGTCACTGCGATTATTTCAGGGTTAGCTGTTGATTGTGCATGTATTAAAGATTTTTTAGCTAAGGCATTCTAATGTTGTTGCACAGCTAGTATACCAACGATGAATCTTGTTACTACCTTCAGATTTTTGTACTGTTAATGCTTATAGATTACATACCTCACTTTCATGAGATAAGTCAATTTTTTTTGGTACAGTGTTAAGATGAAAGGTTAATAGTGGGCACCTCCTCCTCCGACTGTTCTCTTGATTTGTTCGATCAAATTTTTATGTTTGATCAATTATCAAGATTGGGATAGCAATTTTTAGGTCCCCTTAAGCTTGAAATGATATTTACCTTCAAGGTACATGGTTTGCAATTTTTTTATACTGTCATTAGTTAATAATGCTAGTTACCTTCAGACTTTTGTATTTGGTTTAATGCTCATGCACAGCTAGTATACCAATGCTGAAACTTGTTACCTTTACATTTTGTATTGTTAATTCTTATAGAAATCTTCCAGTGCTAGAGTTTATTGAAATATGTTCAATAAAACAATTGTACTGTACCCTATAATAAAATAACTACTCTACTGTTGCACTAGCCATTGGATTAGTGTATATTTGTACTATTCGAATGGTGTTGCATTAGCGTATGGACATAAATAAAGTGTGGCAAGCTTTCCTAGATATGTGCTCAAGAAAACTACTACCCATTTTTCTAAATACTAGACGTTTGGGTACTTTAAATTGCACTGCGAAAACGTCTTATATTATGGAACAAAGGGTGTAGAGCTCATTCAAATTATCCTGGTAAAGCTAGTCACACCTTTGTTAAAATTAATGTTCATTATGTTATCGGAGGAGGTCTGTATGTTTGTCTCTAATGCCTGTCAACTACATACCTGACATCATGATGTAATGTTAAGTCATTTCCTTTTGTACAGTGTCACTGAATTGTCAAGGCGGTGATGGCATTTTATTTTAGTTCAACTGCACAAAATATGTTTAAAAGAAGAGGAAAGGTCAGGAATCGATCATTCTTTCAGAAAGAACTATATATGCCTTCCTGACATCAGCCGCTTTTGCCTTATTTATTCCTTCAAACACTATAAAAAAATACACTTTCGTGATGATACGTGTTTGTCACAGTAGGTCGCGTTTTTTGTCATGCATGTACATCCATGATGATTTTATGACAGAATCAAGATAGTCATACCTGTGTGTCGTAGAAGTGTTCCATGACATTACCAAAATTATCATCACGGAAGTGTCCACTTCCATGACGATAAATCGCGCGTCACAGAAGTGCTTTCGTCAAGGGTGACCGACACGTGGCATCCACCGTAACGGAAACGCCGTTAAGCTATTGGGTCGGGTTTTGGATCCGATAACCCGTTAACAGCCCCGACCAATGGGGATTTTCCACGTGTAAAATCATCATTGGCTGGAGGAGACACGTGTCAGGTCCGCGTTGGCACAGGTGTCACTCATCCAATGGGTGAGACGCGCCTATGATATGTTGACACGTGGACCGGCCCATCAAGTTTAAATGGGCCAGCCAACTGAAGGCCCACAAGATTTTGCGGACCATAATGGGCCGGCCCAGCTAAAGGCCCACGAGATTTTGCGGACCATAATGGGCTGGCCCAGCTAAAGGCCCACAAGATTTTGCGGGCCATAATGGGCCGGCCCAGGTAAAGGCCCACAAGATTTTTGTGTGCCATAATGGGCCGGCCCAGGTAAAGGCCCACAAGATTCTTGCGGATCATAATGGGCCGGCCCAGCTAAAGGCCCACGAGATTTCGCCGACATTAATGGGCCGGCCCAGCTGTAGGCCCACAAGATTTTGAGGACCCTAGTAGGCCGGCCCATTAACTGGCTGCCATGTTTTGGGCCAAATGCCGGCCCATATTTGATCCGGTCCATTAATGGCCTGCCACGCTCCGGGCCTAATAGTGGCCCATATGAGATCCGCCCGTTAAAAGCCTACCACGTTCTGGGCCAAATTATGGCCCAGATCAGGTCCGGCCCTTTAAGAGGCTTTGGGCTCAATTATGGCCCATATCAGATTCGGCCCGTCAACTGGACACTATGCTTTTGGGCCCACTTGCTAAAGGCCCACTTAGTAATTCGGCCTGATATTAGTTTTGGCCTGTTAAGGGCCCGTTTAACATTTCGGCCCTATATTAATTTCGGCCTGTTAAAAGCCCGTCATATAGTTGGGCCTAACTACGGCCCGGTTTGCATCCGGCCTGCTCGCAGCCGATATCTGATTGGGCCAAACAAGGACCGAGACAATTTTGGCCTGTTAAAAGCCCGTGATTTGATTCGCACAATCATGGGCCGGGGTTCATTTCGGGCTGCTGCCGGCCCGTGAGCTGTTCGGCACGTTTCAGGCCCAACCTACATCGTGATTGCATGACGGCCCGATTATGTACCGTAATTTATGGTTTGGCCGGTTTACTGCGAAGACAGGATATATATACAGTAAAATAACTGCAGCATCGTGAATAAGAAAAAACCTAGACTATACAATAAAGAAATTACGGCATATTACATCCACTGGGCATCAAAGTTCGCCACTATGATAATAAAGCACAAGCAGACAGCAGATTACATACACTGGGCATCAAAGATCGCCACCAGTGCAAATAAACACGCCGACAAAATAATATACAAAACCGACAGCACTTCAATAGAGTTCAAGAAAGGTTAGCCCTGCTGGGGAGCTGCAGCGCAAGCAGCTGAGCAAGATGATGAGACTGCGCTTGTTCAACACTTATATCTTCCTCACTCTGAAAGATAAACAAGCAGACAGATGACAGGTTTTGCACATAAAAGTATCAGTGCTGACAATTCATCACATTTCTTACTGACGAATAAAGTGACACAGTTTAAAATTGCATTAACACAATATGGTATTGTTCAGGTCAAGACATGGCAGGAAATGACATTGTGAAGGAGTTGGCAGCTTCACGACACCACTGGATTACAGATCAAGAACTCATAAGTATCAATGGTTAGTGTGCTGTCAATTTATACCATTTCAGATTGGCAAATAAAGAGACGGTTTAAATAATAGTAGAATGATATGACATTTTTCATAGTTAAGACATTGCAGAATATGACATTGTGCTGTAGTGGGTAGGTTCACCACACCACTGGATTACAGATGAAGAACAGAAGCATACATGCAGTGCAAAAGAAGATCACTTGCTCTGTATAGTTTAATTTACATGGTATGAAGAAGGAACTTGGTTGTACAACTGAAAACTTAAATTGAGAAAGGACAAACTTTTGTTTATGAACTACATAATAAACTTTAAACAAGCAATTTGATGCAAACACCAAAAATAAACAGCTGTTGCAGTCATGCCTAACCAAATATATACAACAAAGTTTGAAGGCTTGAGATGGACAAACTTACATTATTGGTGAAGACAGGCTCTATAAAGGCCTTGTCCATGCTGATGGGGGGGCAATTCAAGAAGTTTACCACAGAATCTTCTTCAAAAGCATTGCCTTTATTCTACATTTTGTTAAGAGTAAATATAGATGTGATAATATACGAAAAAATGGAGAATATTTAAGATAAGATGAAGAGTGATGCTACATAACCAAGTAGCTATAAATGTAAGTGCAGCGATACAGGCAAAAGGTACAGCCAAGAGCAATGCACAGCTAAACTTCTTCAGTACCAACCTTATGGTAAGAGTAAATATAGATCTGATGTGTAGAAAATGGAGGGCAAAGGAAAATAAGCTGCAGAGTGATGGTACATGAACAACTACCTGTCATTATAAGTACACTGATAAAGGATCATGTACTTACAAGAACAATGCAGAGCTAAAAAACATTGGCATTGGATATATTCTACACTAATGTAACCATTCATACAGATCAGATAATTTGGAGCGAACAATTGATAAGCAAGCTATCATGCATACTGCTGTCACATAATGAACCAGGTATGTATGCAAGTACAGTGATACAGGACAACAGGTACTAACAAGAGCAAAGCAGCGGGCAGCATATTTGATATCCTGTCGTTCTTGTCAAACCGGAATTCTTCTTCGAGCAGATTTCCTGCAAAAAAGATCCGTAAGGCACATGCGGAAAAGTAGAAGTTCAAATTGTCATGTGATTTCATAGACAGTACCTCATCCTGGGAACGAGACCAGTGCATAACAAGGTTTTTCCATTCAATGTCTTCTAAATTTAGCACAGGAGACTTCACCGGAAATTCGTTTATAGACTTGCCATCAAAGTGTGATTTCCTCAGGTAACACCGATACTGCTGCAATGCTTCCTTGAAAAGCACAAGCAAGCTTTGCTCGTCATGACTATCCAGATTGACCCTCGCCTAGTTACAACAATGTAATGTAAATCATTGATGTGTTCAATCAGCAGAAAACAGGAAAATAATAACCATGAATAATAGCACTTACACGTAAGTTGGACAGGAAGATGTGAAAATGGTGTTTGTCTTCACAATAATCTTCCCATGATGGGAATATATGCACGTAGTCCCTAACAACATTGAAAGCATTGTCTTTTAAACTGGGAATAAATGGAATGGGGTTCCAATCTGCAGGAATTGGCCGTCTCTGCAGTTGGGATAGGTCTTCGGCCGGTGGACTTGCTGTACTTTTTGCTGGAGTGGGATTTTTCTGTGGTACAGCTGGTGCTATGGCAAATGAAATCGGTATACCTTTTGCTGGAGTGCAGGTCCTGTGTGGTGGGGCTAGTGGTGTGGCCAGTGAAGTATGGGTACAGTCTGCTGGAGTCGGTCCTACGTTTTGTGTCACTGGTTGTACAGCCAATATAAGTGGGGTGCTGATTTCTCCGGCACCACCACGTTTTTCAAGGACTTTGCTGGTGCTCCTTCAGGTTCGGCAATCACCCTCTTCCTTTTTGATGTCTGATGCACAAGAACAACATTTGAGTGGAAAAACATGGTATGATGACAGATGGAATATGTATTGATAATGGATGGGCATGGCATCTCGACATATATGATGAGTAAACTAAGCAGATGGCGGTGCAACAAAGTAGAAGAAATGCAAGACAACATATGCAAGATACCCGCAATCAATAAAACATTGCCAAATTAGAACAGGCACCTTGATGGGTGAACAGGACAGGCCATCTGCCTTTGACTCCTCGAGGTTAGAATAGTCATTAGGATCATATTCTGAACAAGAATCAACAGGTGGGGAGCGTATGAGTTTCATTGCATCCAGAATGGCACTCAATGCCTTGGTGCCAATTTTGTAAGTCATTGCAGTGTTTAGCTTCAAGAGTGGACTGCTGCTAGTGCGACACAAAGCAGCTACACAGATCATAGTGTAGATATAACGGGAAAACCTTAAGCATCAGAGTAAAATCAGCAAAGTGGAACTTGCTGGAATATATGTGCTAGTATTGCCGGTACGGCTAGAAAGGCTTCGGATACCAGCTCTCTTCAAGTGAAGGTGCGGTACTGTTAATATCAGTGTAACTCTCAAAGGCGACACAGCTCCCCGCATTTCCTTGCTATTCTTATAGGATTCAAGTGGGCAGGCCACTACAAATCCTATTCCTATGTTTACAAGATCCTACGAATCAAAGAGGCTCAAAGTGTCCATCACAACCGACCGTATAGACCTCTACACTGCAAATGTCCCTGCTCATCTTCAGTACAAGGAACATACTGTACTACTATCATACTCCCTCCGTTCCAAAATATAAGTCTTGGTAGAGATTTCCACTATGGATCACATACAGATGTATCCAGATACATTTTAGAGTGTAGATTCACTCATTTTGCTCCATATGTAGTCCATGGTGGAATCTATACAAAGACTTGTATTTAGGAATGGAGAGAGTACATATTAAAGAAGAACGGAAGAGGAACATGGTAAAGAAGAGCAAGCAGATTTTGGATAATAAAATGTTGGTTGCGCAGTGCCCACACATGATGAACCAGAGCGCATTAAGAATGCAACTCCCAGCTGTCTCTCGACCATTTCAGGCGGTTGGATGAAGATCCTACGTCTCCTAACCCTTCTTCTTCCTCGTCTCTGATTCTTCCCATACAGAACACCGCACGGGCCGCCGGCCGGACCACCGGCCCCCACCGCCTGTGTTCCTCCGCCACCCCACCCCCGCCCACCCCACCCGCGTCGAGTTTTCTTCGTTCGGCGAGGCCCACAACCACCCGAGCCCCTTCGATCGCACCGGCGAACTCCGGCGAGCTCTGAAAAATCGACTGACCCAATTTTGAAATTTAGTCTACTGTGATTTAACTAGTGTGGAATATAAAAGGGGAAAACCATAAGCATTGGGTATAGTGTTGAGCGTGCCATGGCATCTGAAGGTGCAAACCGGACAAAGGCAACTTCGCAACCAAGACAAGAAATCAGAGTAAAGCAGTGGCTGTCATTTTCTTGCTGCGATAAATAAGTTGAGCAGATACTGAAAGAGTACCGGCCTCTGGTGCGGCGCCGTGTACGCATCTGCTGAGAATTTGATGGTGTTGCGGTAGCAGATGGCTGTCGGCGGCGTGGAAGCAGATCTAGGAGGGTAGACGATGGCGGCGGGGCGCGGTGGACGAGATGGTCGTAGGAGCGGCGCTGGCAAGGTGGACGACGGCAGGGATGAAGCGAGAGGACGGGATGCAAGGATCCCGGTCCGAAGCCGTGGATGAGAGAGGTCGATCTCTTGTAATGGACGGCGGCGTCAGGGTATCAGATCCGGCATGGTGGAGGAGTACGGCGGTGGATGGGGTGGCGGACGGCGGTGAACGGACGGAGGAGGGTAGGGTTGGAGAGGGTGTTTTGGCACCCACGGAGTACGAATGGGGAAAAGGGGGGTAGAGAGGAAGGGGGAACCATGTATTCAGGGCACGCTTGTCTCAAATGCGAGGAAATTTACATACTTAGCCCCTGTTTCAAATTTCTACTACATCACAGCAACATTAGTCGGTTGGGGATAGGACGGTAATCTCGCATACACCGAATATTTGCCAACGAGAGTTTGTTTTTGGCGCCCACCGTGTATGAATCCGGGTGAGAGGCGGTTACGTCACGTTTGGGTGAAATTACAAACCTACCCCTATCGAAACCTATAGAAATCCAGCAGATAGGCTTTGCGTGGCAGGGATAGGCAGTAGTGATTTCCATCTCACAGATTTTGGTTTCGGGTGGTTACTGCGACTTTCCCTGCTTCGTTCAAATTTTGCAAAGTGCACGTTTACCGTGCCAACTCAATTCGAATCCCATTTGTATTCTATTTTTTTAGGCGGGATCCATTTTCAATTGGAATTACATTCTATATACATCATTTTTTATATATACTTTCAAAAGCACAACAAAGAATTCTGCTCCTTTATATGTATAATATGATTTACAAATACAACGATCTCGAAATCTTAAGGTTGAATTCGAAAAAATTTAACCAAATTATGTTCTACTAAAATGTATGGATCAGTAATATCTACATATTAAATAACATAGATGTGCGTGAATTCATATGAGTATGCATGTTTGATAGATCAATTTTGGTTCGAGTATGGATTACATGTATCATCATCTCGAATTCAAATATTTGAATCCCTTTTTTGTTCACTCCTTTCACGCCCATCTCTCTCGCATGCATGCTCCTTCAGGTAGCTATCACTCTCTTTTCTCCAGCTCACC
>NC_053022.1:433661341-433701747 GCF_003073215.2 Triticum urartu | reverse complement strand
ATGGTTAGGAAACATAACCATCTTTGATTAATGAGCTAGTCAAGTAGAGGCATACTAGTGACACTCTGTTTGTCTATGTATTCACACATGTATTATGTTTCCGGTTAATACAATTCTAGCATGAATAATAAACATTTATCATGATATAAGGAAATAAATAATAACTTTATTATTGCCTCTAGGGCATATTTCCTTCAATAGCCGCATCGAGGGCGTTACAAGTTGGTATCAGAGCCGACCCTCGCGGTTACACGGATGGTTGCGGACAGGTGCATGGTCATGTTGTTCATGACGTTTGTGACCCGTCGTGGCACACGGCATGGCACATGTACTAGACTGGAAGCACAGACGTATGTGCCAAGAGGGAACGTTCCTGTGGCCCGACGAGGACGTCGGTTCCTCTGAGTGGGGGTGTATGTGATGGCCTGGCTTATTAGGGATGATAGACTACTCATATCAATAAGGAATTCCTTCTTTTCCGGGAGCCCATTCGGACAGAACTCCAAAGTTAAGCGTGCTCAGCTTGGAGTAGTGTCAGGATGGGTGACCGACCGGCAAGTTGCTCCTAGGTGCGCATGAGTGAGGACAAAGTGCGCAGAAAAGACAAGTATTGATCTGTCGGGCCAGTCTAGATCCCGCCAGGAGTAACGACCACCGGCGGGTGTGTCCCGGGCATTACATTAGGCACTTGTGAGCGTTGACCTTTTAGTCCTTCATATAGTTGTAGGTGACAACATCACCACTCTTGTTGACTAGCCTCAACGTGTTTTGAGAATCTTGAGAAACTCCGGCAACACCACCAACATCATCTGGATTGGATTCTTCATGTGCAACCATTGCTTTTCCATCCCTCTTTTGAGCTTCGAGTTCAAAGGATTTGGCAACTTCTTCTTGGGAAAGGTCTTGGGAAACATTGGTTTATCTTCTCTCTTCTCATAAGGGCACTCATTGGAGAAGTGGTTGGTTTCTTCATAGTTGTAGCATTTTCTCACTTTCTTCTTCTGGAACCTTCCCTTGAATTTTCCCGCGCTAAACTTCTTGACAAAGAGAGCAATGTCTTCATATGACGGGCTCTCATCTGATTCAACCTCATCATCATCTTCTTCTTCTTCACTTTGCTCTTCTTCTCATACATGCTTGGCCTTCAATGCAAGATTGATATTCGATGTCGAGGTACCATGCATGGCAAAATGTTTCATAACACTTGCCTTTGACTCTTCAAATAATTGGAAGGTGGATATGATGTCATCTAGAGTCATTTCCTTAAATCCATGGTGTTGTCTTATGCCCCACACCATTTGATGATGATATGGAGCAAGAGCATGAAGCAACTTATCCATGAGAAATCGCTTTGTCAAGTGGAATCCATCTTGTATCTTGTCACATTCACATGACTCGATGTCGGCGGTGAGAGTCATGGGACGCACAAGAAGTTGCTTGGGAGATTCACCTTTCTCCATACAAAAGTCTTGCAATTAACCCTTGGCAATTTCATATTGAGCAAGCCGGAGAGTGGAGGTACCGGTCCTGGTTCTCACAATGCTATCCCATAATTCCTTGGCACTTGTGATATGTATGTATGGTCTCTTTTGTTTGTCAGTCATACCTCTTCTTATGCACATGGTTGTTGTGTCGTTGAGATTCTTGTCATATACCTCTCTTGGTGTAAGATTCTTCGGATCAACAGCTTGGTAGCCATACTCCAAGATCTCCAACATCTCATCATTTCCATATCGAAGATGGTCCTGCATAGCAACTCTCCACAAAGCAAAATTGGTAGTTTCATAAAGTAAAGGAGGTTTGCCTTGAGGGTTATACTTGGGTTTCTCTATTTGAGGTCTTGCATAAAGCCAAGGAACACTGGAGTGTTCATTGCTAGGAGGTTGTTGGCCAAGTGAAGGAGTAGGCACAGCTGGCCTCGAGGCCGCATCACCAGAAGGTGGTGCAAGCATCGAGGTTAGTGTGGCTATCCTCATTTGTACCAAGGCCTTAAGATAGGCATCATGCTCCTCCTTTTGCTTAGCAAGATCTTGTTCCAGATCCTCTAAAGTGAAGGACTTGGCTTCCGTGGAAGCCGCGCCTGTTGGGGATATTACTACTGGATGTAAACCGGCCAGGAGTAGCCGGGTTAACTCTATGAAGATTAGAAGCCCATGAAAACGTAAGGATGGTGGTGCTTTATGAAGGCCCAAGGCCCAAAGGCGGGTTAAGGCCTGTAGATGTAAACCGACTTTCTCATGTAACTTACATTGTAAGATACGAAGGATAGAGACCGAGCCGGACATGTTTATGATCCGGCCTCGGGACTCTGTAAACCGGCGGGTGTCAACCTGTGTATATAAAGGGACGACCCGGCAGCGGTTTAGGGACAACACACAACAACTCGAAAGCCAGGCAAAGTGGATTCGATCCCTGGTCATCGAAACCCTAGCAATACCAACACAACTAGACGTATGCTTTTACCTTCATCGAAGGGGCCGAACTATTATAAAAACCCTCGTGTCCCTTGTCCGGTTTAACACCTTTAAGCTAACCCGTAGCGATGCCTCCACGCCTAAGTCCTTTCACGAGGACATCTGCCGTGACAAAACCACGACAGTTGGCACCCACCGTGGGGCTATCGCATGATGGTTTTGAGTTCTTGAAGGGCAGCTTCGAAGGACTCAAGGGATACGGATGGTTCGGGCCCTCTCGATGGAGGTAATACCCTACGTCCTGCTTGATTGTTCTTGATGATATGAGTATTACAAGAGTTGATCTACCACGAGATCAGAGAGGCTAAACCCTAGAAGCTAGCCTATGGTATGATTGTATGTTATCCTACGGACTAAAACCCTCTAGTTTATATAGACACCGGAGGGGGCTAGGGTTACACAAGGTCGGTTACAAAGGAGGAGATATACATATCTATATTGCCTATCTTTCCTTCCACGCCAAGTAGAGTCCCATCCGGACACGGGACGAAGTCTTCAATCTTGTATCTTCATAGTCCAATAGTCCGGCCAAAGGATATAGTCCGGCTGTCCGAAGACCCCCTAATCCAGGACTCCATCAGTAGTCCCCGAACCAGGCTTCAATGACGTCAAGTCCGGCATGCAGTATTGTCTTCGGCATTGCAAGGCGGGTTCTTCTCAAATTTTTAATGTTTGTCAAGCAGTGTCCGGACCCATAAATGTTGTACTTCTTGGATTCTGCAACCAATAAGGGCTATCCTCCACGCGTCAAATGAATACGAGGAGCCAGGGTGTTTTTACATTCACCCCCCTAGCCAGATAAATAAATCGTCTATTAAAGGGATGGGGATTCTTAGATCCAATCCATACCATCCTCCCACAGCGAGAATCCATCAGAGCGCGCTTCGGAAAAATCCATTCCAACATGGCCGACCACCGCAGCTCCTCCTCCCGCCCCCGTAGCCCTAAGCCCGGTGATTGGGAGAGATGTTCCGTCCCACACAGTCGATTAGTCGAACTGCAGACTCAGGGATTCCTCCCTCCATCGTATATGGATCCCGTCCGAGTCGGGCTCACCACCTACAATGGCGGGGAGCAAGCGGAGAGCTTCCCCAGCCCCTCTACAGGGGAACGGGTGTGCCTTGTTCCCTACTTATTAAGGGGACTTGGATTTCCAATTCATCCGTTCCACCATGGGCTCCTAGAGTTTTACGGCCTCCAACTGCATAATTTCACCCCTGCTTCCATATTACACGTCACCGGCTACGTTACCCTTTGTGAGTTATTCCTGGGCTGTGTGGCTCATTTCGAGCTGTGGAAGAGATTATTTTGCCTCTTCCCTCGCAAGCAGAAGGGGTCACTTTATCAAGTGGGCGGAGCCGAAATATGGCGCATCGCCGAAACCGGATACCTGTCCGGTACTTCGAAGAAGACGTCCGAAGACTGGCCTTTGGAATAGTTTTATATGGAGGACGTCCCTCTTCCGGACCCTGTTCGGCGGGGTCTTCCTGAGTTCAACAATGCTCCTCTGAAGAAACGCCGAAGCTGGCGCCCATGGAGCCCCCAGGAGGAAGACAAGGAGAAGTCCTTTACCTGATGAACCGGATTAAAGCGCTAGATCAATCAGGATTGACAGTAATCGAAGTTATGTCAATATGCATAATGCGGGGAGTGCAGCCGCTTCAATATCGAGGGCACCCCCTATGGTGTTTTAACGGGGAAGATGATGCCACCCGTTGCGGGCGTTAGGGACCGGACTCCGCTGCTGCTTTAGCAAAAATTCTATCTGAGTTGTTCAAGGGAGAGGAAGAGGAGTTCATCCGCATCAAGCCACGGGATGGATTCTCCATCTACAACCCTCCAAACTGGGTGAGTTATATCTCCTTACTCCCATTTTTCCCGCGTTTTTTTTCATAGGTAATTACCTTGCCATTTTACGGCAGGAACTGCGAAAAGCTGTAAGGGAGGTCAACAGCCCATCTCCACAACCAGAGGACCCTGACCGGGCCCTCGTTCCCGGACTCGAAGAAGATCCAAACATATTCGTGGAGCTGATAGACAGGCAGTTCTATCAATTGAGCTATGATGACACCATGGTGGCCATTACGGCCGACTATCCCAGACTGCTCCTTGCATCGCACGTAAGAAAAACCAAAATCCCAACTCCAAAAACTAGGATCCCCTTTTAGACACTTCACCTACCATATACATATGGTGTTTTACAAGGAAGGCATTCGGGATGCCGTGCCGAACCCGCAGCAACTCGCCAACAAGAGGCACCGAGGCCGGGTAGGCCAAAGAGGAAGGCGGTCAGGACAGAGACGCTGGCGTGGAGGTATGACAAAAAAACCAGCTCCGTGGTTGTCGTCTTTCTCAAAATGTAATGGCGTCCGTGTTTCTTTAATAAAAAACGCTCGCGGGAATATGTCCGGAGAGGCTGCCGATCATGCTTCCACCAGTCGGGCTCCAGGGCCGGACATAGAGGCGGAAGCCTACATGGGGCGGACGCTGGATACTCCTCCTACAGAGGATGCGGATAGACTGTCCGCTACAAATTCAGAAGTGGAGAGCGCCATGAATCATAGGCATCACCGGGCCGTAGTCCGTGACGCTTGCTTCTCACCAGAGGCATTTGATGCCTTCAATTCTGGAGACGTGTACCTCTGTGCTACTCAAAATGGTCTAGCCAGAGCCACGGACCAGTATGTAAGGGATGTGTGGGTAAGTAAATCTGACGATTATATGTATCAGTAGCCCCTGAGACTTGAAACAGTTGACGCAACTGATTTAAGGATCAATATTTGTGCAGGTTCTTACTGAGAAGAATACCCAACTGTCTAAAGAGCTGGACGAGTGCAAGGCCCAGCTGGAAACCGCTGTTGCCGCATTGAAGGAGTCCACAAAGGGTCCCCCTGGTAACTCTTTTGTCTATTGCAAAGAATATCAGTACCAAGTAGTATGCGGCGTACATGCACACCTAACAATAGATGTTGCAAGTGGCCCCGGGGTGAATCCGGAGGCCGTGGAGGTGGATACGGCACGTGATGATCGACAGCGAAACGCTGGCGAGCGCGTGCTGACACGAGTCAGGCAGGAGAAAAACGATCTCCAAGATGCCAATATCCGGCTGGGCGTGGAACTGACGGATGTTTGAGCCCAACTTGCGGACTCCGTGAAGGAGAATAAACGGCTTCAGCGCGGCATTTTTAGTAAGTGCTTGAACAAACTTTTTTAAAGGAGTTTGGCGAAGAAGCCTGCTAACAGCGTTATATCTGCAGGTATGCTGACGGGTCGTCCCGCGGAAGAAATTCCTGGGTCCTCGGGTGATCTTCTGCCGGAGCTCTCACAACTGCATGAACAAGTTCGGCAGGTGATGCAGAGTATTGCCCAAGCCTTGTGGCCGTCCGCGTCCCCGCCAGGAGGCATGGGGGAGCTTATAGAGAAGCTGAAGGGAGCACGGCGGCGCTTCTGGTTATGGAAGATATCGGCCTGTTGACAGGGTGCACGGGAAGCCTGGGCTATGGTGAAGACACGATACACCAAGGCTGACCCAAACCACATGGCCAAGGTCGGACCTATGGGGCCCGATGGGAAAGAAATTCCTGTCAGTTTAGTGTATGATCAAGTAGATTTAGCCGCAAAATATTCCCAACAGGATTGTAGGCTAGACAGCCTGTTGGATGGTATAGAAGAAGAATTTAATCAGTCTTAGTGACTGTGTACTTCAAGTGACATATGTAATGTCCCTAGCCGGATTGTAAATCATTTGTCATGGCGAACCTTTTCGCTTCGACCTCTGGACCCGATAGTCCGGAGTAAATCCGAATACCCACTCGGTTATATAAAAACCGGGGTATGCATGGAAACCAGGCGTAGGGGTCATAAGTGCTTGAACAGACAAGTAACCAACTAGCTATGTTATATTACATGGGTAGTAAGAAACATCTTCCAGGGAGAATAGTTCCGTTAAGGGTTCCTTTCCCTGGGTACGCATGCCCTAATGTGCATGTGCGGGCTGCGAGTCGCAGGTTAAAAACATCTGGGGGCATGTAGTAATTTAAATGAAAGTCATCTTTTGTTCACCGACCGAATATTCCCTTAAGAACGCTAGCTTTCGGCTTCACCCAGTCTGAGGTACACATCCGGCTGACCCGGCAGTAACAATTGCAGAGGTGCTCCCCTTATGCCCTAGCCGAATTAATGGGAACGTAGGGCATAAACACAAGAGCCAGGCAACCCAGCTTGGCCAAAACTTAAGTCATATCGATGCATATAATGGCGAAAAAAGGTACATGCGGAAGGATGACACATGTGCGGGGCATGAAGCCCGGAAAAATAATTAGATTAAGCTTCTGTATAGGAAGCCCCCAGGTATATTGAGCACGGTTAGCGCGTCAAGATTGTGTAACCAAGACACAGGTTTAGCCCTTTAGGGCTTTGAAGAGAAAATAGAGAAAGAAAGAGGAAAAAACAGATGTGAAAAAAATTCATGGAGGTAAGGAGACGAACATAGAGTCCGGCGCTAGGCGTAGAATCTTCGTAGTCTGGCTGTGTTCCATGGGTTTGGCTCGAGTTGATTATTCGATGCATCCCGCAAACGGTATGCTTCGCCGGTCAGAACCTGGTCGATAATGAAGGGGCCTTCCCATTTGGGCTTGAGCTTGTTCTTTTTCTTCTCCGGCAGGCGCAGAACTAGTTCAGCAACGTTATAGGTTTTGGCCCGCACTTCTCTGCTTTGATACCTTCAAGCCTGTTGCTGATAGAATGCGGAATGAGCTTTTGCCACGTCGCGCTCCTCCTCCAGGGCATCCAAACTGTCCTGCCGATCGAGCTCGGCCTCTCTTTCTTCGTACATGCGCACTCGAGGTGAGTCATGGATTATGTCGCAAGGCAGTACCGCCTCAGCGCTGTACACCATAAAGAACAGTGTGTATCCGGTAATGCGATTTGGCGTGGTCCGCAGCCCCCATAGTACGGAGTCGAGCTCCTCTACCCAATGGGTGTCTGATTCCTTAAGGACCGGACTAATCTGGGTTTAATACCACTCATGATAAGTCCATTCGCGCATTCGAAATGACCGTTAGTTTGGGGATGATAGACAGAAGCATAATCGAGCTTGACGTCCATGTTGCTGCACCAAAGTTTCACCTCATCGGCTGTAAAGTTTGTGCCGTTGTTAGTGATGATGTTGTGGGGAACGCCATAACGGTGTACAACCCCGGATATGAAGTCTATCACCGGTCCGGATTCAGCCGTTTTGACAGGTTTGGCCTCTATCCATTTGGTGAATTTGTCCACCATGACCAGTAAGTATTTTCTCTTATGGGTTCCCCCTTTGAGGGGTCCGACCATATCGAGCCCCTAGACCGCGAAGGGACAAGTAATGGGGGTGGTTTGGAGGGCGGTAGGTGGCATGTGGCTTTGGTTTGCAAAAAGCTGGCAACCAACACAATGTTGAACCAGATGTTGTGCATCTGCTCGGGCCGTCGGCCAATAAAAACTTGTACGGAAGGCCTTACTTACAAGGGCCCAGGCTGCTACGTGGTGGCCGCCGAGTCCGGCATGGATTTCTGCCAACAGCTTCCGCCCTTCCTCTTCGGAGATGCACCTTTGAAGGACTCCAGTTGTGCTTTTCTTATAAAGCTCTCCCTCATGGACCTTGTAGGCTTTAGATCGCCGCACTATGTAGCGAGCCTCATTTTGGTCCTCGGGTAGTTCCTGTCTAGTTAGGTAGGCCAGGAATGGTTCTGTCCACGGGGCAATGACGGCCATTATCACGTGGGCTGAAGGTGTTATTTCGATGGCAGAGCCTCCGATTACGTCAGAGTATTCGGTATCTGGAGTTGTGGCCGGGTCCGGACTAATTTTGCCGGTGTCCCCTTCCCATGCCATGGATGGTTTGAATAGTCTTTCCAGGAAGATGTTTGGTGGGACAAAGTCGCGTTTAGCGCTGATACGAGCTAGGATGTCCGCTGCCTGGTTGTTTTCCCGAGCCATGTGGTGGAATTCCAGCCCCTCGAACCGAGCTGACATTTTGAGGACGGCGTTGCGATATGCCGCCATTTTCGGATCCTTGGCATCAAAGTCTCCATTTATTTGGGATATTGCGAGGTTCGAGCCCCCACGCACCTCTAGGCGTTGGATGCCCATGGAGACCACCATCCGGAGGCCGTGTAGTAGGGCCTCGTATTCGGCTGCGTTATTGGAGTCCATATATAGTATTTGGAGCACGTATTGCACCGTGTCTCCGGTGGGGGACGTCAGGACGACGCCAGCCCCTAGACCAGCCAGCATTTTAGAGCCATCGAAGTGCATGATCCAATTGGAGTACGCGATGTACTCTTTAGGGAGTTCGGCTTCTGTCCATTCGGCTACGAAGTTGTCCAGTACTTGCGACTTAATGGCTCATCGTGGCTTATATGTTATGTCGAACGGGAGGAGCTCAATAGCCCATTTGGCAATCCGGCCCGTGGCATCACGGTTGTTTATTATGTCATTGAGTGGTACTTCGGATGCCACCGTGATCGAACACTCTTGAAAGTAGTGTCGTAATTTTCGGGATGCCATAAACACCGCGTATGCTATCTTTTGGTAATGTGGGTACCACGATTTGCATGGAGTGAGGACGGTGGATACATAATATACCGGCTTTTGAAGCGGGAATTTATGTACGTCCGTCTCTCGTTCGACGACGAGCACTGCACTTACAACTTGGTGAGTTGCTGCTATATATAATAGCATTGGTTCGCCAACAGTTGGCGCGGCCAGGATTGGGTTGGCGGCTAGGATGGCTTTGATTTCTTCCAGTCCGGCCGTGGTTGCGTCCGTCCACTCGAAGTGTTCGGTGTGCCTAAGAAGGCGATAAAGGGGAAGTGCATTTTCTCCTAATCGGGAGATAAAGCGGCTTAAAGCCGCCACGCATCCAGTCAATTTCTGGATTTGCTTGAGGTCAGTTGGGGTAGCCAACTGTGACAGAGCTCTGATTTTAGCCGGATTTGCTTCAATTCCTCTACTGGAGACGATGAAGCCCAGGAGCTTTCCAGCGGGAACGCCGAAGATGCATTTTTCCAGATTGAGCTTAATGTCGTATGTTCAGAGATTGGTGAACGTGATCCTCAAGTCGTCTATTAAAGAGTCGACGTGTCTAGTTTTAACGACCATGTCGTCTACGTATGCCTCCACAGTCTTGCCGATCTGCTTTTCCAGACATGTCTGGATCATGCGCTGATATGTTGCGCCGGCGTTTTTGAGCCCAAAAGGCATTGTGTTAAAGCAGAAGGGGCCATATGGTGTTATAAATGTTGTTGTGGCTTGATCAGACTCCGCCATCTTAATCTGGTGGTAACCGGAGTATGTGTCGAGGAAGCACAGTGATTTGTGTCCTGCGAAAGCGTTGATGATTTGATCGATGCGAGGGAGTGGGAAGGGATCCTTTGGGCGAGCCTTGTTAAGGTCTTTGACGTCGACACATAGGCGCCAGGATTTGTCCTTTTTTGGTACCATCACCAGGTTTGCTAGCCAATCCGGATGTTTTATTTCTTTGATGAATCCGGCTTCCAGTAGCTTGGCCAGCTCCTCTCCCATGGCTTGTCGCTTAGGTTCAGAGAAACACCGAAGAGTCTGCTTGACCGGCTTGAATCCTTTTAGGATATTAAGGCTATGCTCGGCCAATCTGCATGGGATTCCTGGCATGTCTGAAGGATGCCAGGCGAATATGTCCCAATTTTCACGCAGAAACTCCCGTAGTGCGACGTCTACATCGGCGTCTAACTGTGCCCCAATGGATGTTGTTTTTGTAGGGTCCGTTGGATGGACTTGGAATTTAACTATTTCATCCGCTGGTTTGAAGGAGGTGGACTTGGATCTTTTGTCTAGTATCACGTCGTCCCTGTCCACCATGGAGCACAGCGCGGTTAACTCCTCTGCCACAAGGGCTTCAGATAATGCCTCGAGGGCTAGTGCGGCTGTTTTGTTCTCGGCGCGGAGTGTTATGTCCGGATCACTAGCTAGAGTGATAATTCCTTTGGGTCCAGGCATTTTGAGCTTCATGTACCTGTAATGGGGTATGGCTTGAAAAATCGTGAATGCCTCCCGCCCTAGAAGGGTGTGGTATCCGCTATTGAACGGGGCCACTTGGAATGTAATTTCTTCGGACCTGTAATTCTCTAGAGTTCCAAATACCACATCAAGTGTGATTTTCCCAGCGCAACGTGCCTCCCGACTAGGGATGATTCCTCGGAAGGTCGTACTGCTTTGCTCAATACGATTTTTGTCTATGTCCATCTTTTGGAGAGTTTCCTCATAGACGAGGTTTAATTCGCTGCCGCCATCCATGAGCACCTTAGTGAGCCGAAAGCCATCCACAATTGTACTAAGGACCAAAGCAGCTGGTGCTCGGGCTGTTCGGAATTTAGGTTCGTCACTAGCGTTGAAGGTGATAGCCGTGTCGCTCCATGGATTTATTGCTGCCACATGGCAGACTTCGACAAGGCCGCAGAGTGCTAGCTTACGCCTATTATTTGAGGCGAAGGTCTCGAAGACTGTTAGTACTGTGTTGTTATCCGTGGGGAGGTGCTCTGGGGTATTTTGGGTGAGGAGATCCTCACCGCTTTTGGCAACCTGCTGGAGTACCCAACATGCTCTAAGGCTGTGTGTTGATATGGTATCCGCTGTACTATGAATTTTGCAGGGCCCGTTGAGCCATCCCTCCAATACGGTTCCACGCCCTGTAGTGGGCTTTTGCTTCTTTGTTATTGGGTCGGGCGACTTGTAAGAGTGCGCCCTTTTAGTTCGGACTGGGGGTTTTGTCAGAGCTGGATTATCCCAAAATTGTGTTTGGGTTTTCCAGGCACTCTCCATCGCACAGTATTTCCGTACAATGTCCGCCAAGTCAGCAAAGTGTGCTACGTCACGGTGACTTATGGCGTTGAGGACTCCCTTGTCCGTGCAATTGTTGCAAAAGAATGAAATTGCATCTTCCTCGCGACAGTCCTTGACCTTGTTCATTACAAGGAGGAATCTGGCCAAATAGTGATGTACTGTCTCTTGGGGCGCTTGCCTGATGTGGGAAAGATAGGTTGTATCTGGGTGGGTGGATGGATTGAAATCCGGACCTTGACCCGATCTGTGATCTCGGGGCAGGGGAGTTTCCGATCTTGGAAGTTCGGGCTCCGGGACATTACCCTGCGGGTTCGATATGTGGCCTGATTCTAGATTCAGGGTTAGGGCGGCGTCCTCCCGCGAGCGCGTATCCTGTTCGGAGAGCTCAGGAATTCAGACATAGTTCGTCCTCAGGATAGAGGGAGAATCGCCGCATTTCTCCTCCACCACCGCTATTTGATGGGTGACCGGTGGAGAGTTAATCTCCCTTTGGTCGGGTTTAAGCCCGATCTGATCGTAGTCTGTAGCGACTCCCAGAGCGGCAATGCGATCCAAGAGCTCATTCCAAGAGAAGAGCTCGATTGGATCCATCTGCTCGGCGAATTTTGAGCCGATGTGGAGGCTATTTTCGATGACCCGAGAGGTCTTCATCGGCGCAGCGGCCGAGCGAGCGGTCATGACGAAGCCGCCTAGTCGGAGAGTTTGGCCTACAGCCAGGGCTCCCCCAAAGGTGATGTTGTCCTGGACAACAAGGCGAGCCATCTTCCTTATGATGACGACACAGTGGAACTCTCAATGAAAGCACCAATGTCGGTGTCAAAACCGGCGGATCTCCGGTAGGGGGTCCCGAACTGTGCGTCTAAGGTGGATGGTAACAGGAGGCAGGGGACATGATGTTTTACCCAGGTTCGGACCCTCTTGATGGAGGTAATACCCTACGTCCTTCTTGATTGTTCTTGATGATATGAGTATTACAAGAGTTGATCTACCACGAGATCAGAGAGGCTAAACCCTAGAAGCTAGCCTATGGTATGATTTATGTTGTCCTACGGACTAAAACCCTCCGGTTTATATAGACACCGAAGGGGGCTAGGGTTACACAAGGTCGGTTACAAAGGAGGAGATATACATATCCGTATTGCCTAGCTTGCCTTCCACGCCAAGTAGAGTCCCATCCGGACACGGGACGAAGTCTTCAATCTTGTATCTTCATAGTCCAACAGTCCGGCCAAAGGATATAGTCCGGCTGTCCGGAGACCCCCTAATCCAGGACTCCCTCAGCCTGGCAGCCCATGAAAAGCCTTGCATATTTCTTTTGGATTTGCTGTTTTTAAAAACATCTTTTGATAAGGGATTTATGAATACTTTCTGATAAAACCGGTGTTTATTACAACCGGGCATGGCTTTCAACGCTCAGTTGTCAGTATATGATCAGTTCTAAACTGGCAGTAAGTTACTCTAGTCTGGTTTTGACTAGAGGTCACCATCATTATACGAACAAACCGCTGGTTATCATAACCCGGTATGATTTTTTATGAACTGGCAAGAAGGAAAGGAGTCATCAATACTCCAGATTGGTGTTTTCGCCCTTATTATACCAACAGTTGGTCAGCCAACGAGATATATCACAGGTATCATCTATTTTATATCTGGTTATTACAATCTTGGTTATCCATCCAAGTTATGTATATATTTTTTGGGTATCATGACCCGTCCAGTGGTAAACCACTAGGACACTTTCAAGTTCTTATATGCAGGAACAAGTTAAATAAAAGCCATAATGGACTATGCATATAATAGATACCAAAGGCATGGCAAGGTCTCAGTATCAAGCGAAACAAACATGCTCGATGGCATGACAGATAAAGTGTTCACGCTATCCTATTACAAGGTGCTTTAAAAAGCCCAAATTGAATAATTGTTTTAATAGGAGTGGCAGACTGCAACTGATAAACCGCCCCCCGGTTTATGATTCCTCATCTGGACGGTTTGACGGTTGAGGGTCATCTTGAGCGGTCGTATTCTCCTCATCACTACCCAGTCGCTGGAAATCAATCATTGACCAATCGATTCCGGTTAAGGCTTGAAAAACGACTTCTTCATGAATAAGGTTGGAAGGGTCAATGTCAGGGGCATAAGTATGCTTACGAATCGGCGGAACAAGATCTTCTACGTCATGACTCGGCGCGAGCTGTCTTTTCCCCTCAACATCATAAACCGGTTGATAATGAGATAGATCTGTCTCATCCGCCAATTTGCTCGCTATAGGCCGCATTTCCTTTGTCAGCCTTCGAAGATCATCGTTGTTAAAATTTGTGCCATCTTCCTTCACGCTGGGGTAGCCTTGGACGATATCTGCCGGTTCAAGATCTGGAATCCACGCCTTGGCCCGGATTAGCGCGGTCAGCGCACCTGACCTTGCAGCTGATCTCTTCAGTTCATCCAACCGGGCAGGCAGCATGGCCAGCTTTTCGATGGTTTCTTTTATCAGCGTTGGAGGAGGCTTGTTATAAGCTGCAATGCAAATGGCTCGCTGGGATCCAGAATACAGCTGTTCTATCAAGGTATAGGCCGCTTTAAGCTTCATCCGCATGTCGGAGCCCAGATGAGTGATGCGGGTCCCTGACATGGTAAAGCATTAGTAAACCGGCTATTGATAACACATTATGAATTGGAAAAACTTCATATGAGGATACTCACCAAATACAGCAGAGGTCATGGCATTAATCTACTATTTTAAGCCGGTCAGTTCTTCAACCACCAGCTTCAGGGCTGCTTCTGTGTCTCCGGCCTTCTTTGTTAAACCTGCCTTCTCTGTCTCCCAGTATGCACGCTCTTTGGTAAAGGTTTCTTTCAGCTTCTCCATGGCTGCTAAGGCATTTGTCAATTCTTCCTTGGCCTTGGAAGCTTCCGCTTGCTGAGATTTAATGTTCTCCTGAAGGTCAGCGGTTTGAGCATCCTTCTTACTCAGCTCGGCCTACAAAAGGCAAGATATATCATCAATGGGCTATGTATATTTGAAGTACCAAGCGTATAACAAGTTATGCACTTTGTACTTGGGGGCTAATGCCTATTTTCTCTGTCATCAAAAAAAATTGCAAGTCTCAAGTACAATGCAAGCATTATCCTTGACACTTGGGGGCTAATGTACATTTGTTCAAATTGGAGCTTTGGTTAAAATCCCGGTTCACCTTGGAAAGATAAACCAGCCCTTGGGGACTACACAGAGGAAAACTACAGGAATACAATGATAAAGTATCGGTTTATTTCAAAGGATCACTTGACATATGGAGGATAAGTATGCAAGGGTAGAGATATTATAAAGTCCCGATTTATGATTACCATCATAAACCGGCCCTTGAGGGCTACTTGAGTTGGTACTTACAAATTGGATTTACAAAAATAAAAGTGATGAAAATACCTCATTGCGCTCCTTCATCGGATTCACCAAACCGGCTTCATAGTCACGGTTTGAGTGCAGACGGTTTAGAAAACCAGAGTGGAGTTCTTGAGCACTAAGATGGGCATAGCTGGATAAATCGGTGCTCCATTTGCCTTTCTCCATAGCAGCATGCTCTTCCATGGCACTATGTTTCGCCAATATAACAGGATGGCCAGGAGAGGTGTGACCAATACCAGTAATGATAACTTTGCCTTCTTTGTCTCCAGCAGCCTTTTCTAGAGTTGATGGAATGTCAGTAGTTCTCACTGGACTAGAAGGTCTGTCATCAGTCTGGATTGGATTTGCCGGTTCATCATCTGGCACAGCAGTATCAACTTCTGCTTGTTCATCAGCATTATGATCTTGAGGGGGTGGTTCATCAAATGTGGCCTCAGTATTTGGACCCTCCGGTTCTGCAGTTTGCTCCAGTTCAATAACCACATGGTCTTCAGGCGGGTTATTCACCCGAGCCTTCTTATTGGGTATGGCTTTGGCTCTAAACAGAACAAGATTCAAAGGTTAGCATAGCATATAAAGTGTGAAACATCAAAAGATTGGGTTGAAATACTTACCCAACCACGGTTTTGAGAGGAGGGAGTTGGGTCACTGTTGACTCGCCAGAGATGAAGGAGGTGTCACCTGATAATTCGAATCAGATGGATTAAGAGGTTGTCGGAAATAGCCTACCTTGGGATAAGAAGTGTCAGAAGTGGGGGAGACCTCAGATCGGTGTTTTCGAACCGGGGTGTCCGATAAACCGGTCGAAGTAACCTTTTGGCCGCTGTGCCGGGTTGTGCGGCGAGCCTCGTGCTGCTACTTCTTCAAAATAAATGTTGGATCCAAGTGAGCAAGAGGGTGAGAAAAGCTTACTTTCCGGACTGCTTGACAGATTTTTTTGTTGGCAGAGGATCTGAACCGGAGGAAAGGATAATTACCTCTGCATCGTCAGCTTGGCTGCCCTCAACGTCCTCCTGATAAGTATCATTGTCAATGAGATGCACGAAAAGTGAATGATACATCTCCAACGTATCTATAATTTTTGATTGTTCCATGCTATATTATCTACTGTTTTGGACATTATTGGGCTTTATTATCCACTTTTATATTATTTTTGGGACTAACCTATTAACCGGAGACCCAGCCCAGAATTGCTGTTTTTTGCCTGTTTTAGGGTTTCAAAGAAAAGGAATATCAAACGGAATCCAAACGAAATGAAACCTTCGGGAACATGATTTTCTCAATGAACAAGACCTAGGAGACTTGGACTCTATGTCAAGACACAAAAGAGGAGGCCACGAGGTAGGGGGCGCGCCTCCCCCCCCCCCAGGCACGCCCTCCACCCTCGTGGGCCCCCTGTTGCTCCACCGACATACTCCTTCCTCCTATATATACCTACGTACCCCCAAACGATCAGATACGGAGCCAAAACCCTAATTCCACTGCCGCAACTTTCTATATCCACGAGATCCCATCTTGGGGCCTGTTCCGGAGCTCCGCCGGAGGGGGCATCGATCACGGAGGGCTTCTACATCAACACCATAGCGCTTCGATGAAGTGTGAGTAGTTCACCTCAGACCTATGGGTCCATAGTTAGTAGCTAGATGGCTTCTTCTCTCTTTTTGGATCTCAATACAATGTTCTCCCCCTCTCTTGTGGAGATCTATTCGATGTAATCTTATTTTTGTGGTGTGTTTGTTGAGACCGATGAATTGTGGGTTTATGATCAAGTCTATCTATGAACAATATTTGAATCTTCTCTGAATTCTTTTATGTATGATTGGTTATCTTTGCAAGTCTCTTCGAATTATCAGTTTGGTTTGGCCTACTAGATTGATCTTTCTTGCAATGGGAGAAGTGCTTAGCTTTGGGTTTAGTCTTGCGGTGTCCTTTCCCAGTGACAGTAGGGGCAGCAAGGCACGTATTGTATTGTATTGTATTGTTGCCATCGAGGATAACAAGATGGGGTTTTCATCATATTGCATGAGTTTATCCCTCTACATCATGTCATCTTGCTTAAGGCATTACTCTGTTTTCATTAACTTAATACTCTAGATGCATGTTGGATAGTGGTCGATGAGTGGAGTAATAGTAGTAGATGCAGGCAGGAGTCGGTCTACTTGTCTCGGACGTGATGCCTATATACATGATCATACCTAGATATTCTCATAACTATGCTCAATTCTGTCAATTGCTCAACAGTAATTTGTTCACCCACCGTAGAATACTTATGCTCTTTATCACAAAAATACCAAAAATATTATCTTATCATATCTATCAGATCTCACTCTCGTAAGTGGCCGTGTAGGGATTGACAACCCCATATCGCGTTGGTTGAGAGGATTTATTTGTTTTGTGCAGGTGCGAGGGACTCGCGCGTAGCCTCCTACTGGATTGATACCTTGGTTCTCAAAAACTGAGGGAAATACTTACGCTACTTTCCTGCATCATCCCTTCCTCTTCGGGGAAAACCAACGCAGTGCTCAAGAGGTAGCAAGAAGGATTTCTGGCGCCGTTGCCGGGGAGGTCTACGCAAAAGTCAATATACCAAGTACCCATCACATACCCTTATCTCTCGCATTACATTATCTGCCATTTGCCTCTCGTTTTCCTCTCCCCCACTTCACCCTTGCCGTTTTATTCGCCCTCTCTCTCTATCCTCCCTCTCTTTCTCTATTTTCCTCTTTTTTCCCGCTTGCTTTTTGTTTGCTTGTGTGTTAGTTTGCTTTCTTGTCACGATGGCTCAAGATAACACTAAATTGTGTGACTTGACCAATACCAACAATAATGATTTTATTAGCACTCCGATTGCTCCTCTTACCGATGCTGAATCTTGTGAAATTAATACTGCTTTGCTGAATCTTGTCATGAAAGATCTGTTTTCCGGCCTTCCTAGTGAAGATGCCGCTACCCATCTAAATAGCTTCGTTGATTTGTGTGATATGAAAAAGAAAAAAGATGTGGATAATGATATTGTTAAATTGAAGCTATTTCCTTTTTCACTTAGAGATCGTGCTAAAGCTTGGTTTTCGTCTTTGCCTAAAAATAGTATTTATTCATGGAACAAGTGCAAAGATGCTTTTATCTCTAAGTATTTTCCTCCCGCTAAGATCATCTCTCTTAGAAACGATATTATGAATTTTAAGCAACTTGATCATGAACATTTTGCACAAGCTTGGGAGAGAATGAAACTAATGATACGTAATTGCCCTACTCATGGTTTAAATTTGTGGATGATTATACAAAAATTTTATGCCGGATTGAATTTTGCTTCTAGAAATCTTTTAGATTCGGCCGTGGGAGGCACTTTTATGGAAATCACTTTAGGAGAAGCTACTAAACTCCTAGATAATATTATGGTTAATTATTCTCAATGGCATACTGAAAGATCTACTAATAAAAAGGTGCATGCGATAGAAGAAATTAATGTTTTGAGTGGAAAGATGGATGAACTTATGAAATTATTTGCTAGTAAGAGTGTTTATTTTGATCCTAATGATATGCCCTTGTCTACTTTGATTGAGAATAATAATGAATCTATGGATGTGAATTTTGTTGGTAGGAACAATTTTGGTAACAATGCATATAGAGGAAATTTCAATCCTAGGCCTTATCCTGGTAATCCCTCTAATAATTATGGTAATTCCTACAACAATTCTTATGGAAATTATAATAAGATGCCCTCTGATTTTGAATCTAATATTAAAGAATTTATTACTTCGCAAAAGAGTTTCAATGCTATGATTGAAGAAAAATTGCTTAAGATTGATGAGTTGGCTAGGAACGTTGATAGGATTTCTCTTGATGTTGATTCTTTGAAACTTAGATCTATTCCACCTAAGCATGATATCAATGAGTCTCTCAAAGCCATGAGAATTTCCATTGATGAGTGCAAAGAAATAACCGCTAGGATACATGCTAAGAAAGATGCCTTTATAAGAGCGTGTTCTTCTAGTTCCTATGAAAATAAAGATGAAGATCTAAAAGTTATTGATGTGTCGCCTATTAAATCTTTGTTTTGCAATATGAATATTGATAATGATGGGACTGAATATGATCCACCTTTACTAGAAGGCGTTCCAAGAATTCAGAATTTTTTGATCTTGATGCTAAAATTGATAAAAGTGGGATTGAAGAAATTAAAACCATAGATGTTGCTAAACCCACTATTATGGATTTCAAGGAATTTAACTATGAAAATTGCTCTTTTATTGATTGTATTTCCTTGTTGCAATCCGTGCTAAATTCTCCTCACGCTTATAGTCAAAATAAAGCGTTTACTAAACATATCGTTGATGCCTTGATGCAATCTTATGAAGAAAAACTTGAATTGGAAGTTTCTAACCCTAGAAAACTCTATGATGAGTGGGAACCAACTATTAAAATTAAAATTAAAGATCATGAATGATATGCTTTATGTGATTTGGGTGCTAGTGTTTCCACGATTCCAAAGACTTTGTGTGATTTGTTAGGTTTCCATGATTTTGATGATTGCTCTCTAAACTTGCATCTTGCGGATTCCATTATTAAGAAACCTATGTGAAGAATTAATGATGTTCTTATTGTTGCAAATAGGAATTATGGTCCCATAGATTTTATTGTTCTTGACATAGATTGCAATCCTTCATGTCCTATTATTCTTGGTAGACCTTTCCTTAGAACGATTGGTGCAATTATTGATATGAAGGAAGGAAATATTATATTCCAATTTCCGTTAAGGAAAGTGATGGAACACTTTCCTAGAAATAAAATTAAATTACCTTATGAATCTATTATGAGAGCCACTTATGGATTGCCTACCAAAGATGGCAATACCTAGATCTATCCTTACTTTTTATGCCTAGCTAGGGGCGTTAAACGATAGCGCTTGTTGGGAGGCAACCCAATTTTATTTTTATTCCTTGCTTTTTGCTCCTGTTTAGTAATAAATAATTTATCTAGCCTCTGTTTAGGTTGTGTTTATTTTTGTGTTTATTTAGTGTTTGTGCCAAGTAGAACCGTTGGGAAGACTTGGGGAAAGTCTTGTTACACTTGCTATAAAAAATAGAAACTTTAGCACTCACGAGAACTGCTGCCATTTTTATTTGGAAAGTGATATTTAGTTAATTATTTTTTAAGATGATTAATAGATAAATTCCTCACGCCCAGCAATTTATTTTAGAATTTTTGGGGTTCCATATCTTGCGCTAGCTACAGATTACTACAGACTATTCTGTTTTTGACAGATTCTGTTTTTCGTGTGTTGTTTGCTTATTTTGATGAATATATGGCTAGTAAAATAGTTTATAAACCATAGAGAAGTTGGAATAGAGTAGTTTTAACACCAATATAAATAAATAATGAGTTCATTACAGTACCTTGAAGTGGTCTTTTGTTTTCTTTCGCTAACGGAGCTCACGAGATTTTCTACTTTGAGTTTTGTGTTGTGAAGTTTTCAAGTTTTGGGTAAAGATTTGATGGATTATGGAACAAGGAGTGGCAAGAGAGTGGCAAGAGCCTAAGCTTGGGGATGCCCATGGCACCCCCAAGATAATCTAAGGACACCTAAAAGCCAAAGCTTGGGGATGCCCCGGAAGGCATCCCCTCTTTCGTCTACTTCTATCGGTAACTTTACTTGGAGCTATATTTTTATTCACCACATAATATGTGTTTTGCTTGGAGCGTCTTGTATGATTTGAGTCTTTAATTTTTAGTTTACCACAATCATCCTTGCTGTACACACCTTTTGAGAGAGCCATACATGATTTGGAATTTGTTAGAATACTCTATGTGCTTCGCTTATATCTTTTGAGTTATATAGTTTTGCTCTAGTACTTCACGTATATATTTTAGAGCACGGTGGTGGATTTGTTTTATAGAAACTATTGATCTCTCGTGCTTCACTTAGATTATTTTGAGAGTCTTAAATAGCACGGTAATTTTCTTAAAATCCTAATATGCTAGGTATTCAAGATTAGTAAAATTTTCTTATGAGTGTTTTGAATACTAAGAGAAGTTTGATGCTTGATGATTGTTTTGAGATATGGAGGTAATAATATCAAAGTCGTGCTAGTTGAGTAGTTGTGAAATTGGGAAATGCTTGTGTTGAAGTTTGCAAGTCCCGTAGCATGCACGTATGGTAAACGTTATGTAACAAATTTGAAACATGAGGTGTTATTTGATTGTCCTCCTTATGAGTGGCGGTCGGGGACGAGCGATGGTCTTCTCATACCAATCTATCCCCCTAGGAGCATGCGAGTAGTGCCGAGGTTTTTGATGAATTGTAGATTTTTGCAATAAGTATGTGAGTTCTTTATGACTAATGTTGAGTCCATGGATTATACGCACTCTCACCCTTCCGTCCTTGCTAGCCTCTTCGGTACCGTGCATTGCCCTTTCTCACATTGAGAGTCGGTGCAAATTTCGCCGGTGCATCCAAACCCCGTGACATGATATTCTCTTTCACACATAAACCTCCTTATATCTTCCTCAAAACAGCCACCATACCTACCTATTATGGCATTTCGATAGCCATTCTGAGATATATTGCCATGCAACTTTCCATCATTCCGTTCATCATGACACATTCATCATTGTCATATTGCTTAGCATGATCATGTAGTTGACATAGTATTTGTGGCAAAGCCACCATTCATAATTATTTCATACATGTCACTCTTGGTTCATTGCATATCCCGGTACACCGCCGGAGGCATTCACATAGAGTCATCTTTGTTCTAGTATCGAGTTGTAATCATTGAGTTGTAAATAAATAGAAGTGTGATGATCATCATTTTCTAGAGCATTGTCCCAAGTGAGGAATTATAAAAGAAAGAAAGAGAAAGGCCATATATATATAAAAGAGAAAGGCCAAATAAAAAAATGAGAGAAAAAGAGAGAAGGGACAATGTTACTATCCTTTGCCACACTTGTGCTTCAAAGTAGCACCGTAATCTTCATGATAGAGAGTCTCTTGTTTTGTCACTTTCATATACTAGTGGGAATTTTCATTATAGAACTTGGCTTGTATATTCCAACAATGGGCCTCCTCAAGTGCCCTAGGTCTTCGTGAGCAAGCAAGTTGGATGCACACCCACTTAGTTTCTTTTGTTGAGCTTTCATACATTTATAGCTCTAGTGCATCCGTTGCATGGCAATCCCTTCTCCTTGCATTAACATCAATCGGTGGGCATTTCCATAGCCCATTGATTAGCCTCATTGATGTGAGACTTTCTCCTTTTTGTATTCTCCACATAACCCCCCTCATTATATTCTATTCCACCCATAGTGCTATGTCCATGGCTCGCGCTCATATATTGCGTGAAAGTTTATAGGTTTGAGATTACTAAAGTATGAAACAATTGCTTGGCTTGTCATCGGGGTTGTGCATGATGAGAGCATTCTTGTGTGACGAAAATGGAGCATGACTAAACTATATGATTTTGTAGGGATGAACTTTCTTTGGCCATGTTATTTTGAGAAGACATAATTGCTTTGTTAGTATGCTTGAAGTATTTTTTTTATGTCAAGATGAACTTTTGTCTTGAATCTTTCGGATCTGAATATTCATACCACAATTAAGAAGAATTACATTAAAATTATGCCAAGTAGCACTCCGCATCAAAAAATCTATTTTTATCATTTATCTACTCGAGGACGAGCAGGAATTAAGCTTGGGGATGCTTGATACGTCTCCAACGTATCTATAATTTTTGATTGCTCCATGCTATATTATCTACTATTTTGGACATTATTGGGCTTTATTATCCACTTTTATATTATTTTTGGGACTAACCTATTAACCAGAGGCCCAGCCCAGAATTGATGTTTTTGCCTGTTTTAGGGTTTCGAAGAAAAGGAATATCAAACGGAGTCCAAACAGAATGAAACCTTCGGGAACGTGATTTTCTCAATGAACAAGACCCAGGAGACTTGGACCCTACGTCAAGACACAAGAGAGCAGGCCACGAGGTAGGGGGCGCGCCTACCCCCCCCCCAGGCGTGCCCTCCACCCTCGTGGGCCCCCTGTTGCTCCACCGACGTACTCCTTCATCCTATATATACCTACGTACCCCCAAACGATCAGATACGGAGCCAAAACCCTAATTCCACCGCCGCAACTTTCTGTATCCATGAGATCCCATCTTGGGGCCTGTTCCGGAGCTCCGCCGAAGGGGGCATCGATCACGGAGGGCTTCTACATCAACACCATAGCCCTCCGATGAAGTGTGAGTAGTTCACCTCAAACCTACGGGTCCATAGTTAGTAGGTAGATGGCTTCTTCTCTCTTTTTGGATCTCAATACAATGTTCCCTCTCTTGTGGAGATCTATTCGATGTAATCTTCTTTTTGCGGTGTGTTTGTTGCGACCGATGAATTGTGGGTTTATGATCAAGTCTATCTATGAACAATATTTGAATCTTCTCTGAATTCTTTTATGTATGATTGGTTATCTTTGCAAGTCTCTTCGAATTATCAGTTTGGTTTGGCCTACTAGATTGATCTTTCTTGCAATGGTAGAAGTGCTTAGCTTTGGGTTCAATCTTGTGGTGTCCTTTCCCAGTGACAGCAGGGGCAGCAAGGCACGTATTGTATTGTTGCCATCGAGGATAACAAGATGGGGTTTTCATCATATTGCATGAGTTTATCCCTCTACATCATGTCATGTTGCTTAAGGCGTTACTCTGTTTTCATTAACTTAACTAGCAGTGTGACCCGCGCATTTGCGCGGCTAGATATACCACATATTTAATTATTTAATTGTATATCTGTAACACCCTCGATGCGGCTATATCTCCTACGTGTCGAAGCACGACTTAGAGGCATAACCGCATTGAAAGCAATGTCGCAAGTAAGGTAATCTTCACAACAACCCATGTAAATAGATAAAGGGGGAAAAGGGTACATAGTTGGCTTACACTCGCCACGTCACACAAATAGATGAATAACATTACAATCATCCAATACACTCATGGTCCGACTATGGTACCAAAATAAAGATCAACCCCCACATGCGACAAAGTCCCCGATCGCCCCAACTGGGCACCTCTACTGATCATCTGGGAAAGACACATAGTAACGACGAGAGTCTTCATCGAACTCCCACTTAAGCTCAAGTGCATCGTCTGGAGCGGTATCATCGGTCCCTGCATCTGGTTTGGAAGTAAACTGTGAGTCACGGAGACTCAGCAATCTCGCACCCTCGCGATTAAGACTATTTAAGCTTATAGGTAAAAGCAAGGTAATATGTGGAGCTGCAGCAAGCGACTAGCATATATGGTGGCTAACCTGTTCGCAAAAGAGAGCGAGAAGAGAAGGCAAAGCACGAACAGAGAACTATGATCAAGAAGTGATCCTAGAACAACCTACGTCAAGCATAACTCCAACACCGTGTTCACTTCCCGGACTCCGCCGGAAAGAGACCATCACGGTAACACACACGGTTGATGTATTTTAGTTAAGTTTAACTTCAGGTTTTCTACAACCGGACATTAACAAATTCCCATCTTCACATAACCGTGGGCATGGATTTCGAAAGTTCAAATCCCTACAAGGGTGTCCCAACTTAGCCCATCACAAGCTCTCACGGTCAACGAAGGATATTCCTTCTAGCGGGAAGACCCGATCAGGCTCGGAATCCCGGTTACAAGACATCCTCGACAATGGTAAAACAAGTCCAGCAAGACCACCCGATGCGCCGACATCCCGATAGGAGCTGCACATATCTCATTCTCAAGGCAACACCGGATAAGCAATCCGTACAACTAAAACCAGCCCTCGAGTTTCCCCGAGGTGGCGCTACAAGGGGCTCTAGTTTGGACCAACACTAAGACAAGCACTGGCCCGGGAGGGGTTAAAATAAATATGACCCTCGGGATGCGCGACTCCCAAGGGAAAAAGGCTAGGTGGCGAATGGTAAATCCAAGGTTGGGCCTTGCTGGAGGAGTTTTATTCAAGACGAACTGTCAAGGGATTCCCATTATAACCCAACCGCGTAAGGAACGTAAAATCTAGGAACATAACACCGATATGATGGAAACTAGGGCGGCGAGAGTGGAACAAAACACCAGGCATAAGGCCGAGCCTTCCACCCTTTACCAAGTATATAGATGCATTAATTAAATAAGAGATATTGTGATATCCCAACAAAATATCCATGTTCCAACAAGGAACAAGATCCAATCTTCACCTGCAACTAACAACGCTATAAGAGGGGCTGAGCAAAGTGGTAACATAGCCAAACAACGGTTTGCTAGGACAAGGTGGGTTAGAGGCTTGGTTCAACAATATGGGAGGCATGATAAGCAAGTGGTAGGTATCGCAGCATAGGCATAGCAAAAGAGCGAGCAACTAGCAAGCAAAGATAGAAGTGATTTCAAGGGTATGGTCATCTTGCCTGAGATCTCGCAAGGAAGAAGAACGAGTCCATGAGGAAGACAAACGGACGAAGTTGAACGGATCCTCACAAACGCGACGTTATCGGAACTAACCAGAAGAAGCAACACCGGAAAGAAGCAAACAACATAGTAAACAACCACCACATAAACATGGTATGATGCACAATCAAGTATGATGCATGTCCGGTTTAATGATACATGGCATGGCAAAGTGCAACAAACAATACTACAAATTAAGTGGAGCTCAATATGCAACGGGTTGCATATTGACGGAACACCACGTCAATTATTTAGTTCTCTCTCATTTAGGTACTCAACAATATTAAATGTTGATTAACATGGCAAGAGGTGAAGCATAACAAAAACTATACCATCTAACCAATTTAAATGGGGCCGGATATAACAAACAACAAATCCGGTAAATCCCCATATGCCTTAGTAATTTATTGCAACAACAATTTAAACATTTTAATTGTTGTTATCATGATGCGGATGACATGGACAAGTTTATGTGATTTTTATGAAAATGTTGATAAGAACATTATGAAGCATTTGTCACCATGGTGGAAAGAAAGGGTGCCACGGCGATGAATCAGAAAATGATGTCACAGTACCATATCGGTTTCGATAGCTCACGGAGATACCGGTACAAAAGGAAAAGTGACGGTAGCGTGACATGAGATAGAAGGTGGGGTGATCCCGGTAACCGGGTTCCCACATGTCGACAACGGTGCCAAGCGGGGAAAACAAGTAGCGTTCGCGGGAGGATACAACATCCAAACATGTATCTCATACAACACAAGCACTTGTTCACGGACATTCGTCTCGGGGTTATACCTTCGAACCGTGCATTAATGGAACGGATCGAGTTTGGCGGTAGGGGTACACGTGTCAAAGGGGAAGTAGTTGTTCACGGGGTCGTTGTGGGAAGTAGCGGTTCACGCGACAGTATTTGAACTTGACGTTTGCGTTACACGGGTCTTCGAGGGTCTACGTAGTGGTACTTCGTTGTTTTGAAGAGGAACTTGTTGCATCGCTAGCGTAGTCGTACACTTGGTCTTGTCTGATTCGCGACAACGGTAGGGGCATAAACGTTCTCGCGGTACTTGGGCCGTCGTGGAACTCGTTCACGTTGTAGTCGTACATGTTCAGGAAGAAACTTATACAGCATCATGGAACTTGGCGCATCCAAATGGTACTTGACGATCGACGGACGTCGTGGTACTAGCCAGATGGGGGTCGGGCCAGGGAGAGGTTTAGGGTTAGGTAGGTAAGATGGGCCGCAAGATGGGCCTAGCAGGCCGGCCTAGGCTAGGCTTCTCTCTCTCTCTCTCTTCTCTTATATTCTTTGGAAGAAAAGAAAATCGAGAGAGGGAAAAGAAGGAGAGGGTTAGGGAAGGATTTTGCGCATAGGGATAATTTCCCCGGACTTCCAAAAATGAGCTTGATCCCGCAAAATAGAAGTGGGCACGCGGTTGAAGTTGAATTCAAACTCATTTTAAATTAATTCAAATGATTTGAATAGGAAGTGAGGTTTGGGAAGGTCCAAAAATGTTGAGACTTTTGGAGGAGCCTCAAAAAAAGAAGAAAGAATTTTCGGCAAGGTTTGGAGATCAACTCAAAGCAGAAAGGCATGGGATTATCTGCACGTGTGTTATGGGTGATTCCAAATTATTGGAATATAATTTATATAGCTCCCTAAAATATTGGGAGAATATGTTTTAAAGAGTAATCACCATAGTGAATATCCCTCGATTTAAATGGACCGAAGATCCATGCAATTTATTTAGTTGAGTTAAGAAAAGAAATGACATGATGCAATGCACATGATGCAAAGATGAAAATGATGAACCAAACAAATCACACGACAAAACTCGGAAACCCTGGAAGGCATCTGAAGCTCCGGTCTTGGAGCGTTACAATACTCCACCACTACGAGAGGATCTCGTCCCGAGATCTAGGATGGCACCGGAGGGAAAAACGGAAGAGAAAGAGAAGAGGTAAAACTTAGTTGCTTCTTTGACCAATGAGTGAAACCAAAGAACCTTGCAAAGGTTAAGCCATTTCGAGAAAAGAATACAGCGGAGATGACGAAGCTGAAAACACTCTGTTAGAAAAGAGGAACAAGGGAGAACAATTTCAGGCAGCACTCTGATTGAAAAGAAAAGGAATTAAATAAGAACTTGATAAGATGAGAAGATACTTGATGAAATCACAATACACTGCCTCCGTAACTATTGAATGAATGGAACAAGGGGTAAGAACGATCTCGGACAGCACTCCGGTTTAAAAGAGATGAAAAACTTGATAAAATGAAAGAGCTTGAGCAAAGGGACACAATACTCCGGTTAAAAGGATAAGCACGATCAAAACATGGTCCTGACAATTCGAGAAGATGGGTTGAGGAGAGCAACATCACAATGCCTCCGGAACGGAAGAATAGAAGATAGATAATTGCCATAGGAGAATTGAGAAGAAAATGCCAACTTCTGCCACAAAAGAGCTTGAAGAGGCATCTTTAGGGGAAGGGTCAAACGGAGTTGTTGGAAAAACCAACAACGAAAAGAATAAGCTTGTTGTGGGCTTATTTAAAACATCTCGAAATTATGAGGTGAAATTCTGCCACTAATGGAAACAATAGATTGGATTGATAAGAACAAGGAGACAAGAAACTATTTCACCGTGAGGATAAAAGAAGAACTTGGATCATTTATAAGCACCATAATTAGCAACAATCCTTAGGAAAAAGCTTTAGGTGAAATATAACCCAAGATAACTCCATGGAAGAAAGTTATGGGTTTAAAATACCTCATTCTTAACAACATGTGAATCATGAAACATGAACTCAAATTATCAAGAATGACATAATACCACCTCCAATAATATGGTAGAAAGAATTGCACTCCGGATTGCAAGAAGAAGAAAGCTTGAACTCCTCTGAAAATAATCTTGATGAACGTTTCGAGGATGGATTAAGTTCTTTATGGACCATCAAGCAGAAATTTCATGAAGAACTCCGGTAAACAAAAGAATGATCAAACGAAAAGAAAGATGAGAAGAGTAAGGTTGAAGCCTTGCAATGATTAGATGAAGCTTTGCGACGAGATGAAGAGAAAACTTGGAACTCCGGAAAAGAAAGATGAACAAATGGAAACAAGAATTTGATGAGCCTCCGGAATAGGGTATTAAACACTTGATGAAGCAAGAATAAGAATTACGTTATGCGTATCCATCACCAATTTAAATTGATGACAATCAACGGATTTGGCATATTACTTATTCTCGTAGAAAAGATTAAGATAGATATCGCGCCAACTTGAGAATGCCTTCAACGAAACACCGGTGGAATCGAAACAATGAATGAATTGATAAGATAACGAAAGAAGAGGAATCTTGCACGAACCACCGTAAGAATTAAAATGAACAAAGAAAAGATAAAGAAACACCGGGAAGAATTAGCAAGTGAACGAAATTGTTTGCTAGGATTTAGATACATGAGAACGAAGAGATCAAGAATTGATTAGAGAATATTTGAATGATGCACCGGTAAGATTTGAGAATGATAACTGGAAGCTGACATGAATAATCCAGAATTGATGGACTCCGGATAACAAACTGAGAAGAATCTTGAATTGCTCCGGATAGGTAAAAAGAATTTTCACAATCAAAACAATTATGAGAGGATGGCCTCGAACTAGAACCATGAATCTTGAAGAGAAAAGGACAAGATTGACAGAAAAAACTTCTTTGGTCTTCAAATGATGAGAATGACAACGAGAAGCACCACCAAGAATTATTGAGGCACACCTGAATGAAGAATGGAAAAGTTGAGCCAACGATGAAAAGAATTTGAAAGATCTTGGAGAAAGACATTTGACTGGTGATAAATCATTCTTACGTCAAACTTTGAAAAGAAATTTGAGGATAGCTCCGGGAAAATAAGAAGAGTCAGGTAAGATCCTGGGAAAAGACCTGTGGGTTAGGGCCCACTCAAAACAAACACTGTTGAATGATTTAAAAGATAGATTGCGCCGGTTGAATTAAATGACTTGAATGAGATAACATCCTCAAAATAGGTTGAACTGATCTTCAATGAAAAGACGAGCCTTCTGAGATATTCTGAGCACTCCGGGACAATAGAATAGTGAGAGGTGAACGATTAAGAATTGCATCGGCATGAGAAAACCTTGAAATGAGGAAAAGGGTAAAGAAACACCAAAAGCTTGAATTGAATCCACCGGAGGAGAAAAAGAACGAAGAATGATGAACTTGAAGCTCCGTTAGAATCTTCATGAGAATCACCGGATAAGAACATTGACGGAAAAGGAATGGAGAGACTTCACAAGAATAAAAGGATACTTGATTAAGACATCTGAGTCCTTGAGGAAAAAGGGGTGGGCGGGCGGGAAAAACAAAGGCAGCTTGGAATGAATGAAACAAACATCTTTGAGAGGAACTGATAATTGATCTTGCCAATGTTGAAGTGATCGGATCCACTTGAAGAGAAACACACCGGCTGAGAAGAGGATTGACATGACAATATAGATTATCATGAAGGATTGGTATTCACATAGGAAGATGAGAACACCGCTTAGGAAAAGGTATGAAATCAACATTTGACTTCGAAGCAACTCGAATACCACAGCTCAAAAACAAAACAAAGGATTGGCTTGCAGAATAAGCCAGAATAAACATATGATAGAGATTTCGTCCGAAGTTTTCGTGGTGGGGCCTACACGGGCTCGATCGTACATCACCATCATGTACAAGGCAGTGCACATGACATACGAAGCGTCCCCGAGTCGGCATAGCCAAGGACTATTTAAGACACAACGAGACCACTTAAAACCAATCGTGGATAGGCGGACCACTAGACGTCGAACCCCAATTTCATATCATACATCTGTCGGAAAGATATCCTAAGAGCTACTTGAATTCCCACTTATAAACTCCCGAAACTTTCCAGTTATGCAATCAGGTGTTGGGGATACAGGGGAAGCATAATATCTCACCCAAAACTAGCAAATCCTACATCCAGCTGTATCCATCCTTCAACACATAACCAAGAAACCTTCGGAAATTGTTTACCTCAACTTTCGAAAAGCATCCGTTATACGAGTTATGGCAATACTCCTGAACTCCTGCCCCAGTACTGGGTGGCGTCGAGGTTATCTCAACAACAACTGCATAAAAGAGATTTTCAATGTCGGCGAAGCTAATCTCAGGTATTCTAGAACTGCAACGATAAAATTGTGACGACAACACCTCGGAGCTCAACTCCCCGGGACACTGCCACAACCCCTAAATGACAGGAGGCACCAAGAACAATGTTCTCGTCACAAAACCATCGGAACGATTCCAAGACACCTGCGTGATCCTAAAAAAAATTAGTGAAATTTGAGAAGAGAAGAGTCAAAACTCTACGTAAGGATGCCTCACCAGAGCGACGAAGGGACTGAGGAGTAAAAAGAAGTCCTAACTCTCCGATATATATAATTCCTAAATGACTCAAAACATTTCTAGAATCAATAACGCCAGCGATTCGATCAAGCAGGGGGCTCCTAAGGTCGGGGAAGGCTCTGATTACCAACTTGTAACGCCCTCGATGTGGCTATATCTCCTACGTGTCGAAGCACGACTTAGAGGCATAACCGCATTGAAATAATCTTCACACAACCCATGTAATAATAGGAAAGAGATACATAGTTGGCTTACAATCGCCACTTCACACAATTACATGAATAAACATTACATCATCCAAATACACTCAATGGTCCGACTACGGAACCAAAATAAAAGAAGAACCCCAAATGCGACAAGGTCCCCGATCGACCCCAACTGGGCTCCACTACTGATCAACTAGAACGAGAACAACACAAAGGACAAGATCTTCATCGAGCTCCTCCTGAGCTTGGTTGCGTCATCTGCACGGACTCATCGGCACCTGCAAGCTGGTTTTGGAAGTATCTGTGAGCCACAGGGACTCAGCAATCTCGCACCCTCGCGATCAAGACTATTTAAGCTTATGGGTAAGGTAAAGGTATGAGGTGGAGCTGCAGCAAGCGACTAGCATATATGGTGGCTAACATACGCAAATGAGAGCGAGAAGAGAAGGCAAAGCACGGTCGATAAAAGTATGATCAAGAAGTGATCCTAAACAACCTACGTCAAGCATAACTCCAACACCGTGTTCACTTCCCGGACTCCGCCGGAAAGAGACCATCACGGTAACACACGCGGTTGATGTATTTTAATTAAGGTCAACTTCAGGTTTTCTACAACCGGACATTAACAAATTCCCATCTGCCCATAACCGCGGGCACGGCTTTCGAAAGTTCAAATCCCTGCAGGGGTGTCCCAACTTAGCCCATCACAAGCTCTCACGGTCAACGAAGGAATAGACCTCCTCCCGAGACATTCCGATCAGACTCGGTATCCCGGTTCTACAAGACATCCTCGACAATGGTAAAACAAGTCCAGCAAGACCACTCGATGCGCCGACATCCCGATAGGAGCTGCACATATCTCGTTCTCAGGGCAACACCGGATAAGCAATCCATACAACTAAAACCAGCCCTCGAGTTTCCCGAGGTGGCGCTGCAAGGGGCTCTAGTTTGGACCAACACTTAGACAAGCACTGGCCCGGGGGGGTTAAAATAAAGATGACCCTCGGGATGCGTGACTCCCAAGGGAAAAAGGCTAGGTGGCGAATGGTAAAACCATGGTTGGGCCTTGCTGGAGGAGTTTTATTCAAAGCGAACTGTCAAGGGGTTCCCATTATAACCCAACCGCGTAAGGAACGCAAAATCCGGGAACATAACACCGATATGACGGAAACTAGGGCGACAAGAGTGGAACAAAACACCAGGCATAAGGCCGAGCCTTCCACCCTTTACCAAGTATATAGATGCATTAATTAAATAACATATATTGTGATATCCCAACAAGTAACATGTTCCAACAAGGAACAACATCTCCATGTTCCAACAAGGAACAAACTTCAATCTTCACCTGCAACTAACAACGCTATAAGAGGGGCTGAGCAAAGCGGTAACATAGCCAATCAACGGTTTGCTAGTACAAGGTGGGTTAGAGGCTTGGTTCAACAATATAGGAGACATGATAAGCAAGTGGTAGGTATCACATCATAGGCATAGCAAAAGAGCGAGCAACTAGCAAGCAAAGATAGAAGTGATTTCGAGGGTATGGTCATCTTGCCTGAAATCCCGCAAGGAAGAAGAACGAGTCCATGAAGAGACAAACGGACGTAGACGAACGGGTCCTCACAAACACGACGTTCTCGGAACCAACCCAAAGAAGCAACACCGGAAAGAAGCACACAACATAGTAAACAACCAACACATAATTATGGCATGATGCACAATCAAGTATGATGCATGTCCGGTTTAATGAAGCATGGCATGGCAAAAATGCACAAACAACCCTACAAATTAAGAGGAGCTCAATATGGAACTCCGTTGCATATTGACGAAACATCACATCAATTATTTAGTTCTCTCTGTTTATGTACCCAACAATATTAAATGTTGTTAAACATGGCAAGAGGGTGAAGCAAAGTAAAACTACCTATCTAGTCAAGTTTAAATGAGGCCGGAAGCAACGAACAACAATTCCGGTAAATCCCCCATAGCATATTTTAGACTTGGTACTGTTCTGCCCTAAACACAATTTTAGAGTTGTTTAACATGCAAATAAAGGTCACCATGATAAACTAGGCAAAATTCTACCCCATTTACATATAAAGATTATTACAAACCGAGTTACGGTTATTTAGTTATGAATTAGATCATTTTAACATGGCATAGGGGAAAATATATGCAAACAGCACTTTAAACATTTTAAACGTGCATTAAAGTTGGATATTATGAAACTAGATGACATTCTAGTCATCTTACATATATAATTTGTTTAAATATGATGCACCGTTTGAGAGATATGATATGCATGAACAACAGGGGGTTTTCTGTAAAACAGTAAACTGCGGATAAATGGTCAAAACGTAGAACGGAAAAAAACATGACCTGGGCCGAATCTGGCTGGCCCGAGTGTATAGGAGAGGGGGTGCTCACATTGAGCCTGGCCCGGTCGGAAGCAGAGGAGGCCTGGCGCTGGCTGCGGTTGCTGGGCCGGCCCGCTGGACGTGGTTGCTGGGTCCGCGGAGGAGCAGGCTGGGCCTCGGGTGGGTCGGAGCCCACCTGGACGCAGACGCAGAGGAGCGGGATCGGGGCTCCTCCCGATCCGAACGACGCACGGCGGCGCTCGCCGGTGAGGGCGACGGGGACGACAAGGTCAGAGGTGGATCCGACGAGGAGGAAGCAGACGAGGCGGCGGACGGTGCGAAGAGGCCGGATCTGGGTCAAGGAGCTCGCCGGGGCTCCATTCCCGGTGATGGCGAGGGGTCCCACGAAAGCTCGTCAGAGCTCCATGTCAGCGGCGGTGCGGGGCGGGATACGGCATGGAGGAGAGAGACTCGAGGCGGAGGCGAGCAGGCGACGTCGGACGGCGGAGCTGGAGGCGCACGAGGGCGGCGGTCACCGGTGCTGGGCGAGGTCGCTGGAGACCGGCACGGGAGCAGCAAGGCGATGCAGATCGGGTGGAGCGGCGCGGTGCGGGCCTCAGAGCCCAGATCGGGGCCCGGGCGGGCCTGGAGCGGGCCTGGCAGCGCGGGGCGATGTGGGGCGCGGGGAGGCGACGTGGCAGCTTCCCGTTGGCTGCGGGCGCTGCTGGAGCGGCGGCTGGCCACTGGCAGCGCGCCAAGTGGCAGGGACGAGGTGGCCGGCGGCAGAATTTGAGGAGAGGAGGTGGGAGGCGGCTGTCTGATGATTGGGGGCGTGGATTTCGAGGAGGAGGAAGGAGAAGGCCCAAAATGGCATGGAGGGGGGTCTATATAAGGTAAGGGGGCTATGGTTAGGGGGTTTGAGGCCGTTTCGGAGCCGTTCGATCTCGATCGGACGACCCGGAGCGGAGGGGGGTTAGATAGGTGGACTAGTGGGCTGTGAAGAGAGGTTGGGCTGAGATGAGAGGAGAGGAGTGCAGCCCGGCAACTGTTTCCGGAGACCGAAAATGTCCGACGTTTGCCCGGCTATAATGCCGCTATAGTTTAACGGTTGGGCTATCAAACGAACTCCGAATGTGATGAAACTTGGTAGGCGGCCTACCTGCAACATAACAACACCACATGCCAACTTTCAACCCATTCCGAGAACATTTTCCGGCCACTTATAAAATACTATTTCGGACATGCCGCGGGCGCGTGCAAGTGTGTCTGGGCTCAGAACAGACAACGGACGGAACAAGGAGACCAGGACGGATGCAAGTTTTGAAAACATGATGATGCAATGCACATGATGACATGATAAGATGCAACACGCAAGAAAATGACAAGGCAACAACAGCGAATAACTGGAGGACACCTGGCACATCGGTCTCGGGGCGTTACAACACTCCACCACTACGAGAGGATCTCGTCCCGAGATCTAGAATGGCACCGGAGGGAAAACGGAAGAGAAAGAGAAGAGGTAAAACTAAGTTGCTTCTTTGACAAACGAGTAAGACCAAAGAACCTTGAAAAAGGTTAAGCCATTTTGAGAAAAGAAAACAATGGAGATGATCGAAGCTGAAAACACTCCGTTAGAAAAGAGGAAACAAGGGAGAACAACCTCGGGCAGCACTCTGATTGACAATAAAAGGAACTAAATAAGAACTTGATAAGGTGATAGATCTTGAAAAGAGGGCACGGCACTCCGGTTAAATGGACAATCATGAAAAGAACATAATCTTTGATGAAACGAGATGATGGTTGAACAAAGCAACATCACAATGCCTCCGGAACAAAAGTAAGAATGAAATGGAAATAACGAAGGGAAACGCGACCTTGAGGGAGCACACTTACAACAAATGCTAGAACGGAGTTGTTGGAAAACCAACAACGAAAAGAATAAGCTTGATAAGGTCTTATAGAGTACATCTCAAATTATGAGGTGACAACCTGCCACTCACGGGAAAAGAATTGGATTGATAAGAACAAGGAGATGAGAAACTATTTCACCGGGAGGATAAATGAAAATCTTGGATCATATAATATCACCATTAATAGCATTACTCCTTAGGGAAAGCTTTAGGTGAAATATAACCCAAGATAATTCCACTGACGAGATTGATGGATTTAAAATATCTCATTCATGACAACATGTGAATCATGAAGCATGAATTCCAAATTATCAAGAATGACATAATACCACCTCCAATGATACGGAAGAAAGATTGAACTCCGGATTGCAAGATGAGAATGCTTGAGTTCCTTAGAAATGAATTTTCATGAACACTTCGAGAAGGAATTAAATCCTTGATGAACCATCATGTAGAACCTTCATGAAGAACTCCGGTAAACAAAAGAATGGTCAAGCGAAAGGAAAGAGAAGTTGAAAACACAAGTTGAATCCTTGTAACGATTTAGATGGATCTTCGTGATAATTAGAGCTTGGAACTCCGGGAAAGAAAAGATAAAGCATCTCGAACTGGGAATATGATATGATGAACCACTCCGAAAAAAAAGGAATTAATCACTTGGATGGAACAAGAATAAGAATTATGTTATGCGTATCCTACAACAATTTAATTGCTGACAAGCAACGGATTTAGCATACTACTTATCCTTGTGGAAAGATTAAGATAGATATAGCGCAAACTTGAGAAGGTCTTCAACGAACCACCGGTAGGATGAAACAACAAATGAATTAATATTATAACCATGGAAGAGAGATCTTGAACGAACCACCGTAACAATTGAAAATGAACGAAGTAAAGATAAAGAAACACCAGGAAGGATTAGCAAATGAACGAAGATGCTAGAGTGAATTTAGATCCATGAGAACGAATAGATCACGAGCTGATTAGAGGATATTTGGGCGATGCACCGGTAAGATTTGGAGAATGATAACTGAAAGCTGAGAATGAAATAAACATGAATTGATGGACTTCGGATAATCAAACTGAGAAGACTCTTGAATTGCTCCGAATAGGTGAAAAGAATTCTCACGATCAAAACAATTATGAGAGGATGGCAACAAGCTAGAATCACGAATCTTGAAGAGAATGGAGCAAGATTGAGAGAAAAAATCTTCTTCGGTCTCCAAATGCAGAGAATGACGATGAGGAACACCACCATGAATTGTTGAGGCACTCCGGAATGAAAATTATAAAGGCTGAACCAACGATGAAAATAATTTGAAAGATCTTGGAGAAAGACATTTGACTGATGATAAATCATTCTTACATCAAACATTGAAAAGAATTTTGAGGATAGCTCCAGAAAAATAAGAAGAGTCAGGTAAGATCCTGGGAAAAGACCTGTCGGTTAGGGCCCACTCAAAAGAAACACTGTAGAACGATTTAAAAGAGAGAATGCACCTGTTGAATTAAATGGCTTGAATGAGGTAACATCCTCGAAAGATCTTGAATGAATGTAGAGTGGAAACACTAATCTTCGAGATATCTTGAGCACTCCGGAACAATTGAATAGCAAGCGGGGAATGCTTATGAGGTGCAACGGCATGAGAAAACATTGAAATACGAAAAAGAATATGATCAACACCGAAAACTCGAATTGAATCCACCGGAGAAGAAAATGAGTGACGAGAGACGAACTTGAAGCTTTGTTAGCATCTTCCTGAGAATCAACGGATAAGAACATTGACGGAAAAGAATGGAGAGACTTCTCATCAATAAAAGGATACTTGAATAAGAAATCTGAGTCCTTGAAGAAAAAGGGTGGGCGGGCGGGAAAACAAAGGCAGCTTGGGACGGATGAAATGTACACCGTTGAGAAAGCTGAGATTGAATCCTGCGGATGTTGAAGTGATCGGATCCGTTTGAAGAGAAACACGCCGGTATAGAAGGAATTTAGATGACAATCTCGATGATCAAGAAGGATTTGTATTCACATAGAAATATGAGAACACCGCTTGGAAAAGGTATGGAATCAACATTTGACTTCGAAGCAACTCGAATACCACAACTCAAAACAAAACAAGGATTGGCTTGCAGAATAAGCTAGAACAAACATATGATAGAGATTTCATCCGAAGTTTTTGTGGTGGGGCCTACACGGGCTTGATCGTACAACACCATCATGTACAAGGCAGTGCACATGACATACGAAGCGTCCCCGAGTCGGCATAGCCAAGGACTCTTTAAGACACAACGAGACCACTGTAAAACCAACCGTGAATAGGCGGACCACTAGACGTTGAACCCCAATTTCATATCATACATCCGACGGAAGGATTTCCTAAGAGCTACTAGAATTCCCACTTATAAACTCCCAAAATTTTCCGGTTATGCAATCAGGTGTTGGGGATACAGGGGAAGCATAATATCTCACCCAAAACTAGCAAATCCTACATCCAGCTGTATCCATCCTTCAACACATAACCAAGAAACCTTCGGAAATCATCTACCTCAACCTTCGAAAAGCATCCGTTATACAAGTTATGGCAATACTCCCGAACTCCCGCCCCAGTACTGGGTGGCGTCGAGGTTATCTCACCAATGAACTGCATAAAAGAGATTTTCGATGTCGGCGTGCTAAAACTCAGGTATTCCAGAATTGCAACGATAAAATTATGACGACAACACCTCAGAGCTCAACTCCCCGGGACACTTCCACTAAACCCCTAACAGGAGGCACCAAGACAATGTTCTCATCATAAATCCATCGGAACGATTCCAAGATACCCGCGTGATCCTAAATTTTTTTTTTGTGAAATTTGAGAAGAGAAGAGTCAAAACTCTACGTCAGGATGCCTTACCAGAGCGATGAGGAGACCGGGAAGTAAAAAGAATTCCTAAACTCTCCGATATATAATTCCTAAATGACTCAAAACATTTTTCTAGACACAACTCGGCTGCTAAAAACGATCAAGCAATGGGGCTCCTAAGGTCGGGGATGGCTCTGATACCAACTTGTAACGCCCTCGATGCGACTATAGCTCCCACGTGTCGAGGCACAACTTAGAGACATAATCGCATTGAAGGCATATGTCGCAAGTGAGGTAATCTTCACACAACCCATGTAATACATAATGGAAAGAGATACATAGTTGGCTTACAATCGCCACTTCACACAATTACATGAATAAATATTACATCATCCAAATACACTCATGGTCCGACTACGGAACCAAAATAAAAGAAGAACCCCAAGTGCGACAAGGTCCCCGATCGACCCCAACTGGGCTCCACTACTGATCAACTAAAATGAAACAAAACAAAGGACAAGGTCTTCATCGAGCTCCTCCTGAGCTGGGTTGCGTCATCTGCACGGACTCATCGGCACCTGCAAGCTGGTTTTGGAAGTATCTGTGAGCCACAGGGACTCAGCAATCTCGCACCCTCGCGATCAAGACTATTTAAGCTTATGGGAAAGGTAAAGGTATGAGGTGGAGCTGCAGCAAGCGACTAGCATATATGGTGGCTAACATACGCAAATGAGAGCGAGAAGAGAAGGCAAAGCACGGTCGATAAAAGTATGATCAAGAAGTGATCCTAAACAACCTACGTCAAGCATAACTCCAACACCGTGTTCACTTCCCGGACTCCGCCGGAAAGAGACCATCACGGTAACACACGCGGTTGATGTATTTTAATTAAGGTCAAGTTCAGGTTTTCTACAACCGGACATTAACAAATTCCCATCTGCCCATAACCGCGGGCACGGCTTTCGAAAGTTCAAATCCCTGCAGGGGTGTCCCAACTTAGCCCATCACAAGCTCTCACGGTCAACGAAGGAATAGACCTCCTCCCGAGACATTCCGATCAGACTCGGTATCTCGGTACAACAAGACATCCTCGACAATGGTAAAACAAGTCCAGCAAGACCACCCGATGCGCCGACATCCCGATAGGAGCTGCACATATCTCGTTCTCAGGGAAACATCGGATAAGCAATCCGTACAACTAAAACCAGCCCTCGAGTTTCCCCGAGGTGGCGTTGCAAGGGGCTCTAGTTTGGACCAACACTTAGACAAGCACTGGCCCGGGGGGTTTAAAATAAGATGACCCTTGGGATGCGCGACTCCCAAGGGAAAAAGGCTAGGTGGCAAATGGTAAAACCAAGGTTGGGCCTTGCTGGAGAGTTTTATTCAAGGCGAACTGTCAAGGGGTTCCCATTATAACCCAACCGCGTGAGGAACGCAAAATCCGGGAACATAACACCGATATGACGGAAACTAGGGCGGCAAGAGTGGAACAAAACACCAGGCATAAGGCCGAGCCTTCCACCCTTTACCAAGTATATAGATGTATTAATTAAATAATATATATTGTGATATCCCAACAAATAAACATGTTCCAACAAGGAATAACATCTCCGTGTTCCAACAAGGAACAAACTTCAATCTTCACCTGCAACTAACAACGCTATAAGAGGGGCTGAGCAAGCGGTAACATAGCCAATCAACGGTTTGCTAGGACAATGGTGGGTTAGAGGTTTGACATGGCAATTTGGGAGGCTTGCAAGCAAGTGGTAGGCATCGTAGCATTGGCATGGCAAAAGAGCGAGCAACTAAGCAAGCAAAGATAGAAGTGATTTCGAGGGTATGGTCATCTTGCCTGAAATCCCGCAAGGAAGAAGAACGAGTCCATGAAGAAGACAAACGGAACGTAGACGAACGGGTCCTCGCACACGCGACGTTATCGGAACCAACCCGAAGAAGCAACACCGGAAAGAAGCAAACAACATGGTAAACAACCATCACATAAACATGGCAAGATGCACAACCAAGTATGATGCATGTCCGGGTTAAATATGCATGGCATGGCAAGATGCACAAACAATCCTACAAATTAAGTGGAGCTCAATATGCAATGGAGTTGCATATTGAAGAAACACCACATGACTTATTTAGTTCTCTCTCGTTTATGTACCCAACAAGATTAAATGTTGTTAGCATGGCAAGAGGGTGAAGCAAAGTAAAACTACCTATCTAGTCAAGTTTAAATGAGGCCGGAAGCAACGAACAACAATTCCGGTAAATCCCCATAGCATATTTTAGACTTGGTACTGTTCTGCCCTAAACACAATTTTAGAGTTGTTTAACATGCAAATAAAGGTCACCATGATAAACTAGGCAAAATTCTACCCCATTTACATATAAAGATTATTACAAACCGAGTTACGGTTATTTAGTTATGAATTAGATCATTTTAACATGGCATAGGGGAAAATATATGCAAACA